>NW_008246084.1:180066-187838 GCF_000281045.1 Saprolegnia diclina VS20 | reverse complement strand
ACCTTGTGCCCTAGCCCTACTTGCGTCTGGAGGCGGGCTCTGAGCATCTCGAGCACGTACGGGATGCCCTTGGGCTGCTTGCGCCGGGACCGGCGCGGACGACGCTTTGGTAGCTCAATCCACGCGAGTGCGCGCGCAAGGCCGTTGGTTTTGCAGAGATGCGTCACGCGCCACTGCAACACGTGAACCGGCATCGCCGCTACGAGGACGCGGTAGCGTCGGCGGTACACACAGCGCAGCACCAGTGCCTTGAAAGGGCCCCAGCGCGGCAACGCCGCACTCAGCTGTGCTCGCCGCTTGGCCGCGACAGCAGCCGGCACTTGCTCGAGCACGGGCTGTAGCGCCCGCATAAAGCAAACTCTGCGAAATGCTGATAGAAGACGCTTCAAGGTGCGCTGAAGCAGCCGCGATGTGCGCAAGACCGCGCGGATGCGTTCGTGCCGGGCGGAAGCTATGGTATGAAGGATGGACGGTACAATCGTCGACGAAAAGAGGCGGCGCAAGTGCTCTTGGCGCCAGCCATTGACGAGCGCGGGGAGGCGGCCGAGCACGCTGCGGCTGTAGCGTCGGCGGTAGACGTACTGCAGTAGTTTCTGGCGTACCGGCCACGTCGCTGGCTGCGCGAGACGGTGCTGGATGCGAGCGACCTTGGTTGCGAGAACGCAAGCCGTCAGCTGCGGCAGCACGAGGCAGCGCATGCGCCGGCGGTGCACGCAGCCAAGCAAGAAGGTGAGAACGCGCCGAAAGCTGGCGATGATTGGAGGTGTAAGAAGTGTGCGACGGCGCAGCGCATCGACTTCGTCGAGCCAGTTGAACGAGGTACCGCAAAAGCAGAGCATCGAGTCGCAGCCGTCGCCCTTGACCAGGTACAAAAAGCATTGCGGGCATTGCGCCATGTCGACGGTCTTGGCCGCGTTCTTGCGACACGAGATGCCCTTGTGATGCCCCGCAGTCTTGCACAGAAAGCACACGGGGTGGTGGCAGCACGACGTGACGGTGAACGGGTCCTTCTGTCGCCACGCGAGGAAGAGGCAGGCGCGCCGCTGTGGGTCAAAGATGCGTGCGAGAAGCGCGGACAGCAGCACGTCGAGGGGCATCGCATCTTGTGCTTGCACGACGGCGAAAAAGGCCGGCGCCGAGAGGCGGTAGCTGCAATAGGCCACCAACGGCAGAACGAACGGCTGCAACGTACTCGGGAAGAGCGCCACGAGCTGTTGCTCGGACGCGATCGTGGCCAAGTGCTCGATCGTCTCGCTGTGTACGTCGGGCAAAAGCACGTAGGTATCGTCGCAGATCGGGCACCGAATCTCGCACGACGCTTCGACCGAGTCGCGGATCGATCCGACGGCGTCCTCGCCGACGCTGTCGAGCACGCGGAAGAGGTTCATTGGCACGATGCAGATCGGGCATTTGAGCGTCGAGACGACGCCGTGGAGAATCGACGCGATGTGAACCTCAATGTACCGCTGGAAGCATGCGGCGCAGACCATGCCCATGCACGTCTCGGAGCACAGCTTGCGCAGCATTGGCCCTTGGATCGCATCGAGGCAGATGGCGCACGTCGTCGGGAAGAGGTCCATGGAGGGCGCGCCCGGCTTGGTCGACGGAATTGTCGATGGCACGAGCGCCAGCACCGCGCTGCCCGCCGGAGCCATCCTTCGGCCCTTCCGCTTGCTCGAAAATGGAAAAGATCCGCGTGGACCAGGACCATCACTCGCGTAGCATATCCGGATTCTCATCCGGATAACACCAACCGAACCATCCGCTTGTCCTGTCGCCCGACGACAACCAGCGCTCCTGCTTGCGTACAGTCTAGCTTTGAGATAACTAGATCTTTGCTGATAGACAATATTGTCCACTGCGGCATCAGTGCTCTCTCTGGCTCCTGAAGCTTGCTTACGTCTCTAGCTGTGACCCCGACCCCTAACCCAATGGAGTTGACAGCACTTGACGAGCTCGATCAAAGTAGAATCAGTCAGAGTCCATGCAGTTATATCAACGTCCCAGGACCCGTTCCGTCAACACTCTAGTAGACTGCGCTACGAGGTGCTACACCGACGCAAACGCGATACGAACTTCCTCTTCCTTGGCGTCCTTGGTCGATGCAGCGAGGAGCGACTCGCGGCGACGCTTCTCAAGCGTGGCCGGTGTTCGGTTGAGCACCATCGCGTGCAAGTGCGCTTGGAACTCGACGCGCGCGAGCTTGAGGCAGCGTGCATACTCGGTCTCGACGGTGGCCGTCACGTCACTCACGTACGCGCCTTCGGCGAGCACGAGGCTGTTGGCGCCAAGAATGCCCCAGAGCCCAAGCGTCTCTAGCGCACCAGACGGTGATCACACCACAACGCAGCTGTTTCTACCTGTGGCGCTCGCACTGGCGGCTCGCAAGCGACCGTCCAGGACGATGAGGCAGTGCGACGCCGTGCTCCCGAGCGTCACGACCGTGTCCCCGCGCGTGTGGTACTCGATCACGGGGCTCATCTCCAAGAGCGTCGCGAGCCGCGCCGGCGTCATTGGTTTGCCGGTGGCATCGGGCAGTGCAAACACGGCGTGCTTGGTGGCCAAGTGCTGGGCGAGCGCCATGGCCTATCGCCCAATGGCATCCGCTACTGGCACAGGGTTCGCTCTACCTCGGCCGCGTTGATAAATTTGGTCGACGCCGCCTGCATCTCGTAGCGGACGCTCGTGTCAAAGCTCGGCCGGTTCAGCATGCGATTCCGACGCGCGATATCCGCGTCTACCACAGCCGCTCCCGCACCAGCCAACAACTAGAGTGACGCAGTACCCAGAACGTCGTTCTCATCGTAAATGTCGTCTTGCAGGATCTCTTCGACAATGTCTTCCAGCGTGACGACGCCTTTGGTCTCGTAGTACGGGTCGCCCTAGCATGTCGTTCGCGTTATTACTAAAGATCGTGTGGCGTCAACAAAGCTCCTACCGGTCCATCGCTGTTGACGGCATGAACCACGGCCAAGTGCGTGCGACCCATCTTGAAGGCGCGGAGGACGTCGGCGAGCGGCGACTCGGGCCACACGCGGTGGACGGTGCGGCCAAAGATATGCACGAAATGCAACAGCGGCGTTTCCTCCTACAGACAACTTGTCCATATTCGTCATTTCGGTACTTCAACTATACCATCGGGTCGACAAAAATGAGATCTTTGACGAGCACGACGCCGATGATGTCGTTGATGTCGCGGGTCCAGACTGGAATGCGGCTGAAGCCCGACTGGTACATCTCTTCGAGGACGTCGCGCGTGAGGAGCGTCGACGATGACAGCGTGTACACGGACCCAATCGGCGTCATCACGCGTGCGACCGGCGTCGCCTTGTACTGCAGCGCGCCCTTCATGATGTTGATCTCGTCTGCGTCCAGCATCTTTTGTTTGAGATGAAGGTCGAGCATCTTGGTGAGCTACAGTAGCACGTCGGCTATGAGGCTAGGACACACTCTGGAGCGGGTACATACCTCGCATTTGGTAAAGTACGTGCCCATGTCCTTTCCGACGAGCCAGTCGAGGGCTACTGCAATGGGCTTGGCGAAGACGTAGAAGAGCGCAATGATGACGCGGACCACGGGCAGCGTCTTGGCCCCAATGGCTGCCGACAGGTGAGATCAGCTATCTACACGGTAGAGAGCGCTACCGAGCGGGTGCTTGGAG
Source organism: Saprolegnia diclina VS20 (assembly GCF_000281045.1). Lineage (NCBI taxonomy): Eukaryota > Oomycota > Saprolegniomycetes > Saprolegniales > Saprolegniaceae > Saprolegnia > Saprolegnia diclina. The sequence goes on along the minus strand of NW_008246084.1, from coordinate 184,177 downwards.
CAAAAGGCCTGCGGGATGAGCTCGCCAAAGATGACGAGGACGACTGTCGTGACGAGAAAGCCGAGGAGCCCTACGGTGCGACATTGGTAAATGAGGAAAAAGACTGAAGGTACCCGAGGTCATGTCGGCCATGACGATGGCCATGATCGAGTTGACAGCCACGTTCCCAAAGAGCAGCGTCGTCAACAAGAGGTGGCCGTCGTTGCGAATGGGCTGGATGCGGCGCGCGTACGCTGCGTTCTTCTTCTCTTCACAAGTCGCATGCTTGTCGTCGCCCGTCGCAATCACAATGTCGAGGCCGACCTTGTCGAGCGACATGAGGCCGAGCGTGAGGCCCGAGAAGGTCGCCGCGAGCACGACGAGGAGCACGACGCCGCCGATGCGCAGCGCCCACTCGGCGTCGGTCCAAGCCACGCTGCTGCTCACGTCGCCGCTGCCGCCATGGCCGGTCATATCTTTCTGCTCGAAACCGATATGGGCGATCCAGCAGCTAAAACCACCCAACTAGAAACCTCCCGCTTGTAGTAGAGTGTGGCCGTTACCATCAGCGACACACCAACAGACAATACTTCAAGTCGCCTACCCCTCGTGCATGCATATGAAAATTGGCAAAAATGGCGCCAACGGCTCGGCTTGCGCGAGCATAGTACCGTCCGGTGGCATCTGGAGCACTGCGCCACCCAAACCGCAGGCCGAGATGTGGCCGAAACGCCTCGGACCGACGTGGCTAAAATCACCCAATTGAAACTTGCGCCAACTACGTGGCGACAGGTAGCGACGACCCGCAACGACACCGTTCTGAAGCCATCGATGGTGCCTCCACCAGCAATGCATAAGTATATGCATCGTACATGAGCCAAGACGCGTCGCATTTTTGTTATAGTACAAAGACTACTAGGTACTACGACGAGACGGCGTGTCCACACCTGCCACGTGGTGGAGTGAAAAGTTTGGCAAGCTGCCAGGTTGTCTGGATCTCTGCGTCAACTGCCGTCCAGCGGACTGCGCCGCAACGCCATCGGCGTGTAGTACCCTGTCGGATTCGAGTACTTTTAGTACTTTAGTCGCAACGCGAGTACTCTAGTAGAAGTCGCGTGCCGACGCCGCGACCGATGGCTGTCGGCAAACTAGACGCGGTGGTCGGTGGCGCCAGTATGCATTTTCAGAGGTTTATCCGGCGTCCGGATAACGGAGGGCCACAGCGACAGCTTAGTTGCAAACTGCCAGAGTCGTCGTCACTAGTCGGACCATGGTCATGCTGAGGTCCTTGGCGAGCCTCGCGCTTCTGGCGACGAGCAGCCTCGTGGATGCTGCCTTCTACGTGCCGGGCGTGGCCCCCGAGAGCTGGGAGGAGGGCGCGGCCCTGCCTCTGAACGTCAACAAGATCACGTCGGTCAAGACGCTCGTGCCGTACGAGTACTACTACCTGCCGTTCTGCGCGCCGAGCGCGCCGGAAGAGCAGCAAGAGAACCTCGGCGAAATCATGTCGGGCGACGCCATCATGAACTCGATGTACAGCCTGCACATGCACAAGGACGTGCGCTGCCAGATTCTTTGCAAGCCGATGCACTACACGGCCGAAGAGACGCAGCGCTTCATCGACATGATCGAAGACGAGTACTACGTGCAGTGGATCCTCGACAACCTCCCGGTGCTCTACCAAGACACGAGCTACGGCGAGGCGGCCGCGCCGATCAACAAGGACCCGAACGCGCCGCTCTCGGCCGCCTACAAGCGCGGCTTCCCGCTCGGCGACATTGACGCCCAAGGCCGCTACTACATTTACAACCACGTGCGCATCGTCGTCTTAACGCACCCGGACCCGTACGCCGAGCCCGCGACGCCCAAGTGGCGTGTCGTCGGCTTCGAGGTCGTGCCCACATCCATCAACCACCTCTTCAAGGGCTCGCCATCGAGCGGCGAAGAGCTCACGTCGGTACGCCCGATCCTCCATCTTTGAATCTTCCAACGACTCATGTACCATGCTATCATAGGACACGTGTGGCAAGTTTGTCGACATTGCCGAGGTCAGCGAGGGCCACCACGCGTACCTTGAGTCCAACTCGCCGTCGACGGTGCTCTACACGTACGACGTGCAGTACGTCAAGTCGGACATCACATGGGAGCAGCGCTGGGACCGTATTCTCTCCAGCCGCGCCTCGAACGACCAGATTCACTGGTTTTCGATCATCAACTCGCTCATGATTGTGCTCTTCCTCACGGGCATGATCGCCATGATCATGCTCCGGACGCTCCACCGCGATATCGCGCGCTACAACGAAGTCCAGACGTCGGAAGAAGCCGCGGAAGAAAGCGGCTGGAAGCTCGTGCACGCCGATGTGTTTCGCCCGCCGTCGTACTCGCCGATGCTCTTCTCGGTCTTTGTCGGCACAGGCGTCCAGGTCTGCTGCATGTCGGCGGCCACGATGGTGATTGCGCTCCTCGGCCTCCTCTCGCCGGCCAACCGCGGGTCGCTCCTCACGACGCTCTTGCTGCTCTTTGTCTTTATGGGGTCGTTTGCCGGCTACCACAGCTCGCGGACGTACAAGATGTTTCACGGCAAGGACTGGAAGCGCACGATGGTCTCGACGGCCGTCTTTTACCCGGGCTGCCTCTTTGGTGTCTTCTTCCTCCTCAACTTGGTGCTCTGGGCCAAGGCGTCGTCGCAGGCCGTGCCCTTTGGCACGCTCTTTGCGCTCCTCGTGCTCTGGTTTGGCATCTCTGTGCCGCTGGTCTGCCTCGGGTCGTACTTTGGCTTCAAGCGCCCGGCGATCGAGCACCCGGTCAAGACCAACCAGATTGCGCGCCAGATTCCCGAGCAAGTCTGGTACCTCTCGACGCCGTTTGCGATCATCGTCGGCGGCATCCTCCCGTTTGGCGCGGTCTTTATCGAGCTCTTCTTCATCATGTCGGCGCTCTGGTTGCACCAGATTTACTACGTGTTTGGCTTCCTCTTCCTCGTGCTGCTCATTCTCGTCGCGACGTGCGCCGAAGTGACGATCGTCATGTGCTACTTCCAGCTCTGCGCCGAGGACTACCACTGGTGGTGGCGCTCGTTCCTGACGTCGGGCAGCGCGGCCTTGTACTTGTTTTTGTACTCGTTCTTGTACTTCTTCTCGAAGCTCAACATTACCGCGTTCGTCTCGGGGCTGCTCTACTTTGGCTACATGGGCATGATCTCGCTCACGTTCTTCTTCCTCACGGGCACGATCGGGTACTTTGCCTGCTTTTGGTTCATCCGCAAGATCTACTCGTCCATCAAGATCGACTAGAAGCGTGAGACGACGACGTAAATGCTGTTTTTTCAAAGAAAGAACCGTGTACAAACCTCCACTTCAGCGTCAACTTTAGATTTCTACGTCCGAGAGCATCGCACCAACTGGAGGGCAACAACGCGACACGCGACGCCGAGCCCGTATTGAGCATCGTAGCAGAGAGGTGCTGGTTCACTGGGACTTCGGCCATCATACGTCAAAGTCTCGACCAAGTACAACTGACCTTGGTGACGCGCGGTACGACTGTATGACAGATCCATGACGTGTCTCGTCCCGTGCATCTTTAAACTCTGCCACTATCTACTACGAAAGACGATCCTGTCTGGCTGAGTGAGGATGGAGGCTAGCGGGGATGTCGCACTAGTACCTAGCAATTGGGGTCGCGACGACGCACCAAGGCGTGACTCAAGACAAGCGACGGACGTCACAACCACTTGATTCGTTTCTGAAATTACCAGCACTCACGCAGCGCACACATTCCGGCCGAGCCAAGAAATGCAATCTCAAACGTCATATTTCGTTTTGCTTAGTCCACAATGGCATTCAACACTGCGCTTCCTCCTCGTGACGCGGTGCACAGCGTCGCGCTCATGGTCGACGATGACAAAGTGCAGGCGGCGGCGCAACGCGAGGGCTTGCAGCTCACGTATATTTCGTGGGAAGACTGCGCCCGCTTTCAGAACAGTTGCTGGGGCCCGTGCATCTCGGACATGACGCTCGTCGTCCAAGACACGTGGATGCCCGTGCTCCGGGCGCCCAACTTTCAAGGTATCAAGCGCTTCAAGATGTTTTCTGATTTGTATTTTCTTATTTACTGATGGTGGTCTTCTAGATCC
>NW_008246084.1:177775-179266 GCF_000281045.1 Saprolegnia diclina VS20 | reverse complement strand
GCGTGCATGGCCAGGTCGCGGACGTCGCGTCGGGGCCAGTTCTGGAAGGGTTGCACGACGTCCTTGACGAGCTTCCTGCACGGGTGCGTCGTCATTGCCGGGCGAGGTAGCGGCACGTCGATACGAATGTTGTGGAGCCGGCGCACTTGGTCGTAGACGGCACACAGGTGCTTGTAGGCGGCTGCGGTATCTCGAGCGGCGGATACGACGATCCGACCTTGTCGGTCGAGGTGCACGCGTCGCGGGGTTGCCTATAAATTCGAGCTCGAACGGATAGCGGGTTCAAATCCAGCTGCGCGCATGCAAATTCAATTGGCCGACCTCCTGCCTCTGCGCGGTGTACCCAATCGGAAGAACCGCCGTGCCGTAACCCGTTCGGGATTGGCAAAGCGGGCGTCGTTACTCATTTACCCTCGAAGGAAAACCTCCCACAACAAATCACCAAAAATACGCACTCTCGCCAAAAGACGCCCGCCTCTCAACGCACCGTGTAAACAAAGCAGAAAAACCTGTAGGAAAAATATCGCAATAGACTCATTCCAACAACATCGAGTCATCGTAGCCGTCCTCTTGACTCCGGTGCCCGGCGCCGTCGTGATCTAGAGTCACTGCGGCGTCACTACATCGACGGCGTGGTGGCGTACGACATGGTACTCGAGGTTTTCGTAGCCAGCATGTTTGTTGACGACCTTGATCACCCTGCACTTGCGACACTCCTAGCGGTGCACGACACGGTTGTCGCCCGTCTTAGGATGCGGGACGGTCACCTCCTCGATGAAGTCAAAGTACTTGTCCTTCATTTCCATACCAGTCAATTTTGCCGCGCCGACGTGCGGGACGAGCGTTGCTTGCGTGCGTGCATCGTATCAAAACAAGGAATACATTTTATTACGGGAATGGAGTCCCTTTGGCAGGTCCATCAAAGAGTTGGTTAACCTGTCGACCATCAGCACTTTTGACACGACTGCACTGTCAACTCGACTGTGCTGTCAAGACTGTGCTGTCGGCGAGACTGCTGGATCCGCACAACCGCTCTGTCGAGTCGACCGCTTCGTCGACTCGACTGACACGGCTGATTTCATAGGTCGATGATAGATACCTGGGTCGACCCTTTTTCAAATTCACCAATTCGAGTTTTATTTGGACAATAAATATTAATTTTTCCTGGGTCGACTTGCCGCGAAAATAAATAACTTGTATTTGCCGGAGCCGGCAAATAAATGATTTTTCGGGATTTATTTGTCGGAATTTAAATTCAAATATATCCAGATTATTTTATTCACATGTCTGGTCACAACCACTTGATTCCTTTCTGAAATTACCAACACTCACCCAGCACACACATTCCGGCCGAGCCCAGAAATGCAATCTCAAACGTCATAATTCGTTTTGCTTAGTCCACAATGACATCCAACACTGCGCTTCCTCCTAGTGACGCGGTGCACAGCGTCGCGCTCATGGTCGACGATGACAAAGTGCAGGCGGCGGCGC
>NW_008246084.1:147030-177675 GCF_000281045.1 Saprolegnia diclina VS20 | reverse complement strand
AAAGACGATCCTGTCTGGCTGAGTGAGGATGGAGGCTAGCGGGGATGTCGCACTAGTACCTAGCAATTGGGGTCGCGACGACGCACCAAGGCGTGACTCAAGACAAGCGACGGACGTCACAACCACTTGATTCGTTTCTGAAATTACCAGCACTCACGCAGCGCACACATTCCGGCCGAGCCAAGAAATGCAATCTCAAACGTCATATTTCGTTTTGCTTAGTCCACAATGGCATTCAACACTGCGCTTCCTCCTCGTGACGCGGTGCACAGCGTCGCGCTCATGGTCGACGATGACAAAGTGCAGGCGGCGGCGCAACGCGAGGGCTTGCAGCTCACGTATATTTCGTGGGAAGACTGCGCCCGCTTTCAGAACAGTTGCTGGGGCCCGTGCATCTCGGACATGACGCTCGTCGTCCAAGACACGTGGATGCCCGTGCTCCGGGCGCCCAACTTTCAAGGTATCAAGCGCTTCAAGATGTTTTCTGATTTGTATTTTCTTATTTACTGATGGTGGTCTTCTAGATCCTATCATGAGCATCCCGACGCGCCAGATCATGCTGACGGTCGGGAACGAGTCGCCGTACACGGACGCACCGTTGACCAAGATCTCGCTCCAAGAGTACCTCGAGACGATCGCCAAGTACACGGAGCTTGAGCACAGCTTGTACGCACCAGAGCACGACGACCAAGCGGTCGTGAGCACGCAAGCGTGTTTCTTGCCGATTGAGAAGGAGGCCGAGACCAAGACCGAGTTCCACGTTGGCTTGTTCAACTACCAGTCGCGGGAGGATGACCCGGCCGTGCTCGTCTTGGTCTGCACGGACGCTGGCACAAGGTACATTGACATCTCTGAACCTTTGTCAACGGGGGGAAACGGAGTAGTGCGCAAGTCGTGAGGCGGCGCGACACGGCCCTCTTTTGCAACCATCACGGTATGAAGCACTCGTTTGCGGCAGAGCGCTTGTCCCAAGACCGCGCCAAGCGAGGGGTCGACGCCGCCGAGGACGCCATGACGGCAGACGAAGAAGCACGCAACTACGTCATGATTGTCCAGATCCCGCTGCAACAAAAGCCGAAGCCCATGCGTCGACCTAGTTCCACGCTCCACAGGTTGAACTCCTCGGGCGCACGAATGAGGATGGCACGTTCCGCCGCACCGTCAATGGTGGATGTGGAAGCCGCGATCATCAGCATCAGCGACGACGCCAAAGGCCCGTACCCCAAGCTGAGCCGCTTTAGCCACGTGCAGCGAGACACGCGGTTCCCAGTCCGCGTCACAGTGCAGTTTTACCAAGCGACAAGCAACGGCGTCGTAACACCCGACGTCGTCCGGGGGCTGGCCACCAAGATGGCGTCGGTCAAGACCAATGCAACGTGGTGGGGGTCTCTCGTCACGCCCCGCCATCGCATTCCGTACCCGCCAACGAACAAAGGTGCCATGCAGTGCGCGCTGCCAAAGGACAAGGAGGTCCCGGGGACCGCCACCAAGCGCACATTGTGGCAGCGCATGGCCGACTTGTTCTAAGCTGCTTGTTGATATTGCACTCCACTAGTACATGCATGCTTGCACCAATATGAAATCTTGGCTTATACTTGTGATACATCTTTTGCTTCTCGAGTCTTTAGTTAATCGTGTAGGCTGCCACGATTGATTGACAGTCCATATCCGGATATCCGGATATTGTGATTTCGCGCCATTTTCATGACAAAAAGTCGGTTCTTTCCAGAGTTCCCTTGGAGAGCACGATTTACTTCTAGTCGCTGGGCAGCGCCAACTCGCCAAGACAATGCAAACAAAGTCAAACCATCATGTCCACCGGTGTAGTCTCTGCAAGCATGTAGTTAGTTAGTACAACATTGTTGCGTTGTGCGGCGAGCACTCTCAAGGACCGCGGTCCATTGGCACCAAGCGAATGAGCTCTGAGAACATCGGGGACCGTGTCCACGTCGCAGGCTGGTTCGGCGTAGACGTCGTCACCACCTGTCCTTTCGACCCCCACGACGCGCGCTCCAAATTTCTACGCGGGTCGTTGCCACGTTTATTGACGACACATTCTGTAGTGTCCCTCTATGGCGTCTCTCGACAAGGTGTGGACCCGGCCCGCAACCAAGGTCCAGCAACACCTTGAGCTAGGAGCGATCGACCATTGCTTGTCGCGCGTGTCCGGCGCCATCTGCGAGCTCAGCTCATCTGCGGTTTTGCGCAGGCCGTTATGCTCCTCACCGGATGTCGTCCGAATCCCACAGTCCATTTCGATCGTATTTGCTATCATTTTGACATTGCGTCCAGCACCCAAATTCCATGCGCGAGAGGCTTGTCGTAGTCATGTTGCTGCTCGGCGTGCTTGGCGCCGCTGCGCTCGACCCGATCGTTGCGCGCGGCAACCGCCTCTACAACGCGCGGACTGGCACCCGCTTCGTCATGCGGGGCATGACGTACGAGGGCGACGTGAGCGACGACCACTACGACGAGTTTGTGCACAGCACACTCGAGACGTCGCTCAAGGACCTTTTCGGGCACTTCAACACATTTCGCCTGTACAACATCAACCCGGACAAGTCGTACGCCAAGTTCATGGCGCACATGAACACCCGGGGTATCTACGTGCTCCCATCAGCGTCGCCGACCAACAACAAGTACTACGACTCGTATGCAACGCAGACCATGGACCGGACCGTCAACGGCGAGTCCTCCTACACGAGCATCGACCACATTGTCAAGCCCTTGGCGGCCAACACGAAGAGCTGCTACCCGACCTACTTGCTCTACTATGGCAAGCGCGTACGTGTCATTGGATGGTATCAACCTAGTGACGTGACGACAACATGTAGATCATCGAGAACTTTGCACAGTATGACAATACGCTGGCGATCGTCATTGGCAATGAAGTGCTGCAGCTCGACCTCACGGCCGCGGCGTGCGTCAAAATGTACGCAGCGGACCTCAAAGACTGGATGGGCGTCAACGTCAAGAAGCTGCGCACGATTCCTTTGGCGTATTCGGCGGCGGATGGCGCGTACACGGAGCTCGTGAACGGCGTGCAGAAGCAAGTCCTCTCGGCGACAGCGTACCACGCGATCAAGATCCAGGGGCTTCTCTGCGGCGACACGATGGTCCACGGTGTCATGACCAAGAGCATCGACATGTACATGATCAACGAGTACCGGTGGTGCAACAAGAACGACTTCAAGTCGGCCTACCAAGAGCTGCTCGACCTCGCGCAAGGCGTCCCGATCGTCTTGGCGATCGGCGAATTTGGCTGCGCGACAGCGCGGCCGCGGACATGGGAGATGGTCCCTACCCTCTTCTCCGACGCGGTGACGTCCAAAGGCTGGACCGATGCGTACTCGGGTGGCTTTGCGTACGCGTTTGGGGAAGCGTCGCTGCCGCGCGGCAGTATATTCCCGCTCTTTATTGGTACAAACGCACGAGAAACAGTTGATACTAACTTGATACAGGTGCGGCCGACACGGGCATCACGACCAAGCCAGGCACAACGCCGACGCCCGACTACGCCACTCTGCTGCTCCAGTACAAGAAGGCGGTGGCGCTGGTGGCGCCAGCGGAATTTGCGCCCGCGGACGTCTGCTCGTTTGCACCGACGCTGACGACGGTGCCCACGGCACCGGCGGCGGTGGCGGCGACATGGATGCCATCGTGTAACAACCCCACGCTCAAGCTCCGGTCGTTCGACACGTGGATCACGTCATCGCGGCAAGGGCGACCTTGTGATAAGAATGGTGCGTCGTGCGAAGTCGTCTTGCAAGACAAGGTGGGCACAACCCAAGAGGACATTTGCGGAAAGCCGCTCGTGGTCGAGAGCGGTGGGAGCCTCTGTACGCCGGGCGACAGCACGTGCAAGCACGGTAGCTGCGTTGCACTCTCGGCGACTGCAGGTCGCTGCGTCTGCAGCGGCTGCTGGGGCGGCTCGACGTGCGCCGTCAAGGACAACGACAAGTGCAGTGTGATTCCCAACCTGCCGCAGGCACCAACCATCATCTTTACGGTCCTCGCCATCTTCCTCGGCGGTATGACGCTGGTCTTTGGCGCCCTTGCGATCGTTGCGCACAAGGGCATGCACACGTCCAATACGTCTGCCGAGGTCTATAACGCGCTATAACTATTCTATACTTGCAATTTCTTTATGCGTGGGTGAGGCGTGCCAAGGAAACCTCGTACAATGAGTCTACTGCAAGACGCCGGCTTCCTTGAGGAGCGTCACGAGCTTGCCGTCGCGGTGGAGCTGGGCCACGTCGTCGCCGCCGCCAATCGTCTTGGTCTTGATAAAGACATTGGGAACGGTGTGGCGACCTACGTACTCTCGCCGTTGAGTGCAATGCTTGGCACCGGAGGACGAATGCGCACCAGTTATCTCGGCCAGCGACTGCAAGATGGCGTCGCCATTGGGCATCGTATCGAGCTCGTACACGGTGAACGGGACGCCGACCGAGTTGAGGACGTTCTTGGCCTATTCATGGGGTTTAGCCCTTGGCGATCGATGCTAGCGGGACGTACCTTGGTGCAGTAAGGGCAGTACGTCTTGCTGAAGACGCTGACGCCGTTCGTAGCGAGCGCATTCTCGACAAACGACTTGGATTCGGGGGTCGACGAGTTCGAGTTGCCCATGTTCTTTGCCGGGGATCAGTAAAAATGAACATTCAACACAAATACTACAGTATTTTCATTCACTGAAATAATGTGAGACACGTGGAAGCCCAACGAGCTGCTCCTAGCGGCGCATGCAGGTGCTATGGTCATGCGTTACTTGACATGAGCACCCACGCCCTACACAATACTAGAGACAGATAGCCTTTAACAGCCCACACGAATAAAACATCGTTTGTCAAGACCGTCGTTTGTGTCAAGTCACACTATTCCCCATCTCACACCATTCTTGAAATGACTTGAACCAGCGCTGTGATTGGCTGCGGCTTTTGAAAAGCCGGCTTCGGGGGATCTTTGCCGATCCAGTTTGCACTTCACCTCGTCCGCAGACAGTCCAGCCATGTCGGGGAAGGCCTTTGTCCAAGACGCGCTCGCCAAGAACGGCGTCACGGTCTTCAGCAAGACGTACTGCCCCTACTGCACCAAGGTACGTCCCGCTAGCATCGATCGCCAAGGGCTAAACCCCATGGATAGGCCAAGAACGTCCTCACGTCGGTCGGCGTCCCGTATGTCGTGTACGACCTCGACAACCTCGCCAACGGTGACGAGATCATGGACGCGCTCATTGAGCTCACAGGTACGCGATTCCATTCTGATGGCTCGCAGCGAGGCTCTGATTTCTTAGGTCGCGATACCGTCCCGAACGTCTTTGTCAAGGCGACGACGATTGGCGGCGGCGATGATGTGACGCAGTTGCACCGCGAAGGCAAGCTCGTGCCTCTCTTGCAGAAGGAAGGTCTCCTGCAGTAAGCGTCTCGCAGTACAATGTAGTGCGTCGATCAACAGGCCCGCATGCGTGGCCTGCGAGAACCAGCTACATACCATTGAACCAATGTTCTATCTTGTGTGTGGCATCATTCCCTTGGTGGCTAGCGAGAATGCGGCTTGTTGGCCTTGAGATGGAATGCCACCGACGCAGCTGAATGTTCACGCATACGTTCACGAGATTCGATGGCTCAACGGCGAAGTAGCCACAGTTGCAGCCGGCTCCTGCAAGAGTGCGTGTACTCCTGGCACCAAACTGCTCACGATTTGCGGCTCCCTCGGACCACGCCGACTCCATGCATGACCATTGGCATCATTGTACATGGAGTAGAGACTCGAGGGACGTCTCTGGACGGCCTCTGTCACGCACCCGCCGTGCACCCCCGTAGCGTAATCGAACCCGACGATGAATCCGAAATGGTGTAATATGCATTGTGTGTGCTTTTCTGCCTTGTGCTCGCGCGCGTTCGACATGGAGTATAAGCAACACAGAGACAATAGCTTGCATGGCGTCAGTGCTCTCGGTCCGAGTCGCTTCCCCTCTTGCGATGGCCGTGGACACGTGTATTACACTATTTCATGTAGGGTGCTTAGATTGGCAAAACACACGCAAAACCCACCGATGTGGGATTCCCGTGCGACCTTCCGTGGCACTTCAGATCATCCCGATCGCATCTCAGCATGGCGGCCGTTGTCGTCCACTCGTCGTCCTCGTCGTCGCGGCTCGGCGACTTGGAAGAGCTCGCGCAGCACGACCACGAGTTCCTCTTCAACAACCCGTTCATTCGGTCGGGCTACCGCCTGCACTACACGTCGCCGACGGAGTGTGTCAAGTCGCTCTTCCAGCTGCACAACGAGACGTGGAACGTATGGACGCATCTCGTCGGCGCGCTCCTCTTTGGCGTCTTCTTTGCCAGCGTCGCCTTGTACGCCGAGGCGGGCTTGTACCACACGAACGTGCTGGCGCCGCCGCCGCTCGCACTCGCCCACGGCCAGCACACGCGCGAATACTTTCTCGAGTACATTGCGCCGCCCGTCATCCCCATGTACTACGCCTTGCGCCTCGACAACCACGCGGCGATCCGCGACCACGTGCATGTGGCCAAGGCGCTCTTTGGCCACTCGCTCGCCCGCGTTCCGACGCTTGCCGAGTTGCACCCCGTGCTCGCGGCGCAGATGAGCGCCGACGTCCAGTCGACACTCTCGTCGTACTTTGCGTCCATGGCGTCGTCGCTCGAAGCGCTCCAGGCCCAACTGCCGCCGCACTGGCCGCGCCCGAACGCGACCACGGACGACAACTGGGCGGTCGCGTACAACACGTTGCACCCGTTGCAGCGGCAGCTCCACGACAAGACGACCGAGCTCCGCGCCTACGTGCGGGCACTCCGCGACGACGCGCAGCACCAGGCGCCGCTCCAGCTTGTCCTGCACGAGTTCCACACGTGGTCCGAGACGATCGCGAACGGGCTTGCGATGCTCACCGCGATCCATCCGACCGAGCTCCTCACGCCCGAGCTCGCGACGTGGCCGATCCTCGTGTACATCGCCACCGCCTTTCTCTGCATGAGCTGCAGCACGGTCTACCACCTCTTCTTTGTACAGAGCGCCAAAACCTCGATGACCCTCATCCAGCTCGACTACGCAGGCATCATCCTTCTCATTGGCGGCGCGTTCTTTCCCGTCATCTACTATGGCTTCTACTGCGACATGGCCCTCGTCACATGGTACCTCGGGGTCGTCAGCGTGCTCTCGCTCGTCTCGTTTGTCGCGTCGCTCCACCCGGCCTTTGACGAGCACCCGATCGTGCGCACGGTCGTCTTCCTCGCGCTCGGCTTCTTTGGCCTCGTCCCGCTCGGGCATCTCGTGTACGAGCACGGCTTTTGGGACCCAAACGTGCAAGTGATCTTGTACCGCCTTCTGGGCACCGCCGGCTTTGACTGCTTTGGCGCCATGCTCTGGGGCCTCCGCGTGCCCGAGCGGTTCGCGCCCGGTCGTTTCGACGTGTGGTTCTCGAGCCATCAATGGTGGCACCTATGCGTCGTGGCCGCGACCACGGTCCACTACTTCAACGCGGTCCAGCACTACGAGTGGCGCGCGCAGCATGGCTGTCCGATTCGCATGTAGCGTAGTATGTACATCTAAGATCTTATCCCATACCTCTTCGTCGTCTGCATCATCCTCGCCATTGGCGCCGCGGCAAAGACAGTCCGGTGCGCTGCGTGCTTGCGTCCGCGCGCCCTCCTCCGCGCCGTGTCTCTCGCCCGCGCCTTGTCTACCAGCGCCTCGCCATGGCCGCTGCATGCAGCCATGATCGTCGATGGACCGTCGACATGAGGATCGATGGTCAATGGTCACCGTCTGCCGATCCCTCTCCGCAGCCGCGCCCGTAGCAATCCAGTCGAACCACACGAAGGCTGCCGTCGTTACTCACAAACCGGTTCGTTGAACCGGTTCATTGAATCCGGCGACAGAGCACCTTCGCAAGTCGTTTTTTCCCGACCCCTACCCGCCCCCGAGTCTTTTTGGCCAATCACATGCTAGGCGATGGCATTTCGACCAATCAAAACGCACGAGGGATGCATCTGCGCCTCAGGCGTCGTGATGCTTGCACCATCAGTGGTAGTCATTTGGCTGCCTCTTGGTACCCAAGAATTGGTGTTATTCACCAAAAGTCGACCAACCACTGAAATGCTCGGTCGTCTCCTCGCGACGAAGGCGCTGCCCCGCGCCGCCACCCGCGGCTTCGCCGCCGCCGCCGAAGGCCACAAGTTCCAGCTCGCCAACTCGTTCAAGCTCCACAGTAGGCGACGACGCGAATGGCGTACCGAGCACTCATGATGGCGTAGACTTGGAGAGCGGCCCGGAAGGCGGCGACTATGCGTACGCGACGCGTGAAGAGCTCCTTGGCTACTACAAGCTCATGTACACGATGCGCCGCATGGAAATCACGTGCGACAATGAGTACAAGGCGCGCACGATCCGCGGTTTCTGCCACTTGTACGATGGCCAGGAGGCGGTTGCGACCGGCGTCGAGGCGGCGTTGAACCGCACCGACTCGTGGATCACGTCGTACCGCTGCCATTGCACGATGCTTGCGCGCGGCGGCTCGGTCACGGGCATCCTCGCCGAACTCTTTGGCAACAAGAACGGCGCGATCGGCGGCAAGGGCGGCTCGATGCACTTCTACAACAAGAAGAACAACTTTTACGGTGGCCAGGGTATCGTCGGCGCCCAGGTGCCGGTCGGCGTCGGTCTCGCGTTTGCGAGCAAGTACAACCACAAGGGCGACGGCCTCATGCCGTGCTCGATCACGATGTTTGGTGATGGCGCCGCCAACCAGGGCCAGATCTGGGAGGCTGCCAACATGGCCGCGCTCTGGAAGCTGCCGTCGATCATCTGTATCGAGAACAACCACTACGGTATGGGCACGTCGACCGAGCGCCACTCGTCCAACCAGGTGTACTACACGATGGGCAACAAGATCCCGGGTATCTGGTGCGACGGCAACGACGTCCTCGCCGTCCGCGAGTGCATCAAGTTCCTCAAGGAGTGGACGGGCTCCAACAAGGGCCCGATCTACGTCGAGATGTGCACGTACCGCTACCACGGCCACTCGATGTCGGACCCGGGTGTCACGTACCGCAACCGCGAAGAAATCTCGTCCATGCGTGCGTCGCGCGACCCGATCGAGAGCGTGAAGAAGCGCCTCTTGGACGCCAACCTCGCGACCGCCGACGAGATCAAGGAAATTGAAAAGCAAGTGCGCAAGGAGGTCGTCGAAGCGACGAAGGAGGCCAAGGCCGAGGGCCGCCCCGACGAGGCGGTCGCCTTCAAGGATATTTACACGGACGGCAACGGCAACAACGAGTTCCCCGAGTTCATCCGTATGCCCGACTACAAGAAGAGCCTCTACAACGGCAAGCCGCGCAACTAAACCCTCCTCGCTCTACCCCTAATACATCATACAGGCGTCTCCCTATATACGTCCTGTGCATTGCATCATAAAGCGATGATGCGCGATGGTCGAGACGGCGCGAGGACGTCCGCCACCGACTGCGCCCCTTCGACTTCGAGTCGGTACTGGATTCTTGAGAAATCCAGTGGCCAGCATGCCGGTCCCGTCCCAAGTGAACCGGGCTCGCGATTAATGACGCAATCATGTGACGTGGCACGCCCATATGGCTCGATCTCGGGACTGCTCGTGGAGGGTCAATACAAAATGACCCTGTAGAAGCACAATCACGTAAGGTAGGCTTAAGTATCCTTGCGCTTGCGCTTCGCGCCTTGCTTGGTGGCTACAAAGTTCGGGACACCGGAGCTCGGCGTGTTAACCGTGACGAGGGACCCCCACCACGTCGCATTGGTCTTGACCGACGCCATCTTGGTGGCCAGCGCCCGGACGACGTCGGGTGTCACGACGCCATTGCTCGTCGCTTGGTAAAACTGCACGGTGACGCGGATGGGGTATCTCGTGTCTCGCTGCGCGTGGCGAAAGCGACGGAGTTTCGGGTACGGGCCTTTGGCCTCGTCGCTGATGCTGATGATCGCGGCTTCAACATCCACCGTTGACGGTGCTGGACTCGCGACCACACTTTGCCTCACGCAGCGGGAGCGACGAACCTTTAGCTGGGGTTTCGGCTTTTGTTGCAGTGGGATCTGGACAATCATGACGTAGTTGCGTGCTTCTTCGTCTGCCGTCATGGCGTCCTCGGTGGCGTCGACCCCTCGCTTGGCGCGGTCTTGGGACAAGCGCTCTGCCGCAAACGAGTGCTTCTTGCCGTGATGGTTGCAAAAGAGGGCCGTGTCGCGCCGGCTCACGACTTGCGCACTACTCCGTTTCCCCCCGTTGACAAAGGTTCAGAGATGTCAATGTACCTTGTGCCAGCGTCCGTGCAGACCAAGACGAGCACGGCCGGGTCATCCTCCCGCGACTGGTAGTTGAACAAGCCAACGTGGAACTCGGTCTTGGTCTCGGCCTCCTTCTCAATCGGCAAGAAACACGCTTGCGTGCTCACGACCGCTTGGTCGTCGTGCTCTGGTGCGTACAAGCTGTGCTCAAGCTCCGTGTACTTGGCGATCGTCTCGAGGTACTCTTGGAGCGAGATCTTGGTCAACGGTGCGTCCGTGTACGGCGACTCGTTCCCGACCGTCAGCATGATCTGGCGCGTCGGGATGCGCATGATGGGATCTATAAACATATAAGAAAACACGTTCAGCGAATAAGAAAACATCTTGAAGCGCTCGATACCTTGAAAGTTGGGCGCCCGGAGCACAGGCATGCGCGTGCGGCGGGTGACGAGCGTCATGTCCGAGATGCACGGCCCCCAGCAACTGTCGATGAAGCGCGCGCAGTCTTCCCACGCGACGTTGACGACGTGCAAGCCCTTGCGCCGCGCCGCCACCTGCACATCGTCATCGTCGACCATGGCCGCGACGTTGGCGACGGCGCTGACGCCCTTGGACCGGCCAATCTTGTTGCTGTCCATACGCGCGTCGAAGGGGAAAATTTATTGTTTTTGCCTTTCTAGGAATGTAGGTATGTGAAACGGAGCGCACACACTCTTGACCCTTCTTGTCGCGACCTTTGTACGTTTGAGATGGCGCTTTTGAGATTGCCATTTGAGATTGCACTTTGAGATTGCACTTTGAGATTGCACTTTGAGGTGGCGCGTTGGCGACAGTCCCAATCAAGCTGTACGACGCCGACGAGCTCTCATTCGAATCGGTGGGACCCAGAGATGACATCGGCAAGTTTCATCATGTCATCCAAAGACAAGTTCCGTGCTTGTTGCTAAATTATACTTTGGGGTACACTACCGTGACTACTGTACGAAGCGCGAGGACGCCGAGCATTCCGACGTGCTCGGCGGTCGCGCAGAAGACTAGACTAGGTTCTAAAAGAGAAAGTACCGGCGCGCGGCTGGCTTGGCCACGTCGTTGGACGACCGCCGGCGCTGTGCGGCTTGGCTGGCCTGGAACTGCCGCAGCCGCAGTGTATCGTCATCGAGCCGGCTCTCGTACTCGGATGAGTCGAAGAGGATCGCGCCGGCCGACGGCTTGCGCGGCTGCGAGATGGTGGTGGTCGACGAGAACGAGCTCTTGCGCGACCCGTTGGCACTGCTGAGGCTCGCAAGCACCTGCGTCTGTTGCCGGACGATGCTCGCGATCTTGTGCGCCTGCTCTGTCACCTCGACGATCTGACGCGACCGCGCAATGCAGCTCTGGATCGAGTCGAACTCGCGCAAGGTCGTCTCGGTGAGCTGCTTGCGCTCGTCCGTGCTCTCGTCGTCCGTCGTCGCACTCACATCATCGTCATCGTCGTCTTCTGAGTCTTCCGAGTCGGACGAAAGCACCTCCGAGTCGGCGGCAATGATGCGTGCAATCGCAGCGTTGTCGTCCCGGCTCGCGTGGAACTCGGAGAGGACGCTCGCGAGCTCAGTCGCGCCGACTGTCGTCCGCCGCCGATGGTACCGGTCGAGTGGCACGACGTTCCGGGGCGGCGACAAGGGCAACATGCGGCGCATGTCGTCGTTGGTCTCGCGCAGCTGGGCAATCGTAGCGGCAATCTCCGGCGCACCGACGGTCACGCGGCGCCCCGCGCGGAATGAAGGCACGCGGCTGTCGCTCGCTGCGCGCACCGGAAAGGCGGTCGGGAGCGCGTCGTGAAGCGCTGAAAACACCCGGTACTCGTCGCGGACGTGGAGGCGCACGGGTTGCAGGATGTCTTCGATCATCTGGCGCCCGGGCACGTCAGGTACACTGCAGCAGCTCGACGACGTGCCGTCGGACGACGACGTCAGCGATGTCTTGAGGTCGGCCGACCCACGCCGGTGCGTGAGCCGCACCTGGATGACGCACGCGGTGCAGACGCGGAGCTTGCGCATGCCAAGCTCGGGCACTTCGGCGTTGCGAAGCGCCGAGCATTTGCTGCAGACGACATTGCCGCATTTCAGGCACGTGTACTTGTGGCGGTAGAGCGACATGAAGGGCTTGGTGCACACTTGGCAGTTGCCTTGGTCTTCCGCGAGCGGAATGACCTGCTGCGGCAAGACAAAGGCGTCGCGGCGCATGCGTTGGTACTCGATGTACTTGAGCGTTTTGGAAATGCACTTTTCGACATGCGACTGGATCGCCGCGTTGGCCGCCCACGTCGGAAGGTCGCCGTTCTTGTCGATGCTGCAGCTGTACGTCATGCGCAGCTCGCCAGCCTTCTTGGTCGTATAGTAGATGAAGCCGACGAGCGGGACGCTCTCGCGGGCAAACTTGCCGGGCGTCTCGAGGTACGTCGGAATCTCGACGCTCTGCATGACACGGAACGACGTCTTCCGGCCTTGCGCGTCCTCAATCAAGTCGACGTACTCGAGCAACACAAAGTCCTTGTCCTTGACGAACGGCGTCGCGCTCTTGAACGCCGCCCACTTGAGGCCCACGTACTGGAACGGCCGTGCCGGCGACGGCAGCACAATGTTGGCGAGGACCGCGCCGTCTAAAAAGTCGGACGAGAGCATGCCCATCATGGCCTTGTACGACTCGGTCGTCGTCGTGATGAGGTTTTCGGTCACGTCTTCGATCTCGGCCGCGAGCTTGGTCGCGGCGTGGACGTTGACGGGCGCGATGCCGCAGAGCTCGGTCCGGTGGATCGCAAAGTTCTTCTTCTCATAGACAACCTTCCAAGGCAGCGCCTTGGCCATGCTCGTCGCGTCGAGGAGCGCCGACGTCATGTGCTTGGCGATCTTGGTGAAGTGCGCACGGTCCGGGTCCGGCAGCTCCATGACGACCGCGGTGGCAAGTTGAGAAATGGCGATCGCAAGCGGAGCGGTTGAAATGGCCGGTTGTTGCACTGCAACCAGTTGGTTGCCGAAACGCACTTTGCAGTTCAGTGGCCACACCGCCGACCATCCACGTCAAAACCCGCAAGTGCTTTTTAGTCGATACAAAGTCGACTATAGTACTAGACAGCGATAACGTTAGCGGCTGTTGCCACTGACGCGTGCTGGAAGGCAAGGATCGAGACAAGGCGTTCGCGCCGCGGATGGCCTCCAACATGGAATTTCGAACGGCGGAAGATTGCGTTCAGCACGTCGCAGCCACGAGAGGATGCCACGCTACACGAGGAGATAGCTTGTTTACTGCGGCGGTAGAAACAGTGCTGTCCACGCACATCGACCGCTTCATCGTCGTCGTCGCTCGCCCTGTCGCGTGTGCTTGTCTGCGTCACGGCACGCAGGATTGGCATTTGATGCAAATAAGATCTGAGCGCTTGGCTACTGCGTACATCTTATCCTACGGTACGCCATAGCGATATACGACCAGCTAGGAATGATTCATTCGACACATCTCGTCGCCTTGCAGTGCAAGATCGCGCGCTTCCATCGAAGGCAAAAGCAGCAATAATCTGGTCGATCCAACTTGACACATCTCCTGCACGTGACGTGGGATGTGCATCAAGCGTCGCCCAGTGGCGTGCTTCTGCGTCTGACGTAATACGTGGCGTGAGCAATGCCACCAACACTGGACGTTAAATTATTAAACGCAATCGTACGACTACGTCGAGTCGACCTCACTTGACGGATAGGAGCGCGCCCGCTCGAGCGCAACGGGGGCCAAGAGGTCGACCATGCTGCCCCGGCGCTTCTTGAGCGACGCGAGGATGCTGTCGCTTGTCGATCGAAACGGAAAGCTGAGTTTGCGCACGGGCGGCGGCCGGTACGCCGTCTCCTTGGTCGGCAGCTCGTACTCGGCCCAGAGCGTGAGCATCGGCGCGAAATCGGCTTCGTTCGACGCGCTCGGACTCGCGATGCGCTCTGCGCTCTTCTTGCGCCGCGCCGAGTCCATGCAGCGCAGACAGATGGCCGCGGGCCGCGTCGGCAAACTCGCGCCGGCCACCTCGACGAGCCGCGTGCACACGCACGACTTGCACACTCTCTAGTAGCGATCCATACGACGTCGTCGTTTGCACTGAAAGCACACGCACCATGACGCACTGGCAGCACGTATGGGTCGTCGAGCCCCAATGGAAGGCGCGCTCGCACACGTGGCAGGCCTTTTGCGCCGTCTCGCTACGGCCAACATAGGATCATCGACGCCGAGATATACGTACGGGAGGGCAATGACTTGGAGCTGTGGCATCGCAAATCGCAAGTCGCCAGCGCGGGCTTGGTCCAAGTGCCTGAAGATGCCGGCAAAGCACTGCTCGACGTGCGAGATGATGTACGACGCATCGAGCTCATGGCTCAGTGAGCAGAGATACGACACGTCGATCTGATCTTGTGACGAGCTCGTGGCGAAAACGAGGC
This sequence comes from Saprolegnia diclina VS20, assembly GCF_000281045.1. NCBI lineage: Eukaryota > Oomycota > Saprolegniomycetes > Saprolegniales > Saprolegniaceae > Saprolegnia > Saprolegnia diclina. The sequence continues at coordinate 162,946 of NW_008246084.1, read as the reverse complement.
CGGTCATGGGTGCGTTCGGGCGGTCGCCGTCGGCGCCATTGTTGTCGACACTCGGGAGGGCCTGAAGCACGCGGAAGGCCAGCTGCCGCGCGCCGCTCTGCACCACGTCGACGTACTAGTACACAACAAAGATGTGCACGAAACGCCGATACAACGTCATACCTCGAGACAGACAAAGTCCTTGGCCTTCTGGAAGAGCTTGTCGTTCTTGAACGCGGCCGACGTCAATGCAATGTACCGGTTGGGCGACTCGGGCGTCGGCCCGACGATCGTGCGCAGGACGTCGCCAGCCACAAAGTCGGACGAGAGATTCCGCATCATGGCGCAGTATACCTCGGTCGTCGTCGCCAAGAGCGCGTCCGCGGCCAGGTTGAACGGCGTGTGCACGTGCATCGCGGTCGCGTGGACGTTGAGCGCGCCGGCGACGGACCGAAAGATGTTGCACCCGCGCTTCTCTCCGTGGATCCACGAGCAGAGCGTGTGGCGCGAGACCGCTCTCGCGAGCTGCGCGCCCATGTTGGCGGCCAGCGCCACGTACACGCTGTTGGGGCTCTCCATGCCAATTCGGAAGTGCGCCAAGACGGCCACGCTGCTCGTCGTTGCGGTTGAAACGGACAGAATATGCAAACGTTTAGTCCATATAGCTCTACAACGCGAAAATGATCAGCGACACGGGATCGAGCGGCACTGCATCACAGGGCTGTGTGTGGTGCATGCGGGTTGGCAGCCCAGCGATCGCACCGGCGGCGATCGCTGCTGCTGATTTGCAGTGCAGTGCAACCTCGTATCTCCGCCTGGCTGCGTGGGTTATATCGAACGCACGCCCACTTCCAGCCGAAACCAACGTTGCTGGACGCGTGCCAAGGGAGCCTCCTTGAAGAACCCGAGAAACAAGTAGTGACTTATTACGTTGAAGGACGAGACCACAACGTTATCCAATGCGCTGCTGGTGTATGCAACGAGATGAGCAACGACGCTGGTGGCTACGACCACAAGTGTGCTGAACAGTACTCGAGATTGCACTTCCAAACGCCAGGCTCTTCAACCACAGAGGTGCGAGAAGCATAATCGTCGCGCAAGAGGACGGACGCTACAAACTCACACTAGCTGCATCCTCGCTCTACTTGTAGTACTAGTATGCAATAAGAACTAGGGTGCTTGAGCGGAGAAGGATACGGTGCCTTGAGAGCGCGTCGCCGCTGCCGGTCTGGATCTCGTCGTCAGCGTCGTCGTGCAGTCGTTTGATTGGCCAAAATGCCGCCTTTCCCGTATTCAATGACTTGAATCAATTGTCCATAGAAATATCAAGTATAAAGGTGTGAAAACAATATTAAATGCCCGACACGGCCTTTTTGCGCCAGTTTTGGAACCTGCGCGACGGATGCAAGCCAACTTTGGCCGGAGCCACCGCCCGATGGGCAACCACCTGCACCAGCGCCACTTCCCGCAGATGCGCAGCGTGCTCATCCTGCTTCTCCCGCTCGCCTGCCTCTGCGTCGTCTTCTACGAGGTCGTCTACCTGCAGAGCTACGCGGCGACGCCGTCGACGTACCACAACATGCCCGTGTACGACGAGCACTTTGCGCTGAGCAAGCCCGTGGTAACGCGGGTGAACGCGCTGCATGAACTGACGCCGTCGGTCACAAAGAAGCGCACGCACAGCCTGCGGCAGCCGACCGACGCAGCGACAACGGCGGCTGCGACAACCAACGCGCCGACGACGGGGGCGCCGACCACCTCGCCGCCGCCGGTGGTGTCGCCGGCGTTCGTGGGCAAGACGCCCAAGCCGGTTCACGCCGCCACCGTGCCGCCGGACGCGGTCAACGGCCGGACGACCATGGTGCTGATCGCCAACTACCGCGATACGCGCCGGTGCGCCGAGACCCTCGACTCGCTCTTCACGACCGCCGTGCACCCCGAGCTTGTCCACGTGAGCATCTTTGACCAGATCTACCTCGATAAGGGCGAGATCCGGTGCATTGACGCGTACTGCAGCAAGGTCGGCGAAGCGGCGTGTCGCCGGTCGCAAATGGTCAACAGCACGATCGACGCCGACGACGCGACGGGCCCGACGCGCGCGCGCTACGAGACGGAGAAGGGTATCAAAGACGAAGATTTCTGCCTTGCGATCGACTCGCACCTCGTGTTTGTCAAGGACTGGGACGCCGAGCTCCTCTCGCAGTGGGACTCGCTCGAAAACGACCATGCGATCATCACCGTGTACCCCAAGTCGACCGAGCTCCTCAACAACACCGAGTACGCCAACCAGCTCCAGCTCATGTGCCACGCGCGCATCGAGTCTGCGGATCCCGACACGATGATCCAGTACGGCGCGCCGATTTGGATTCCGCAGCCGCCGACGCCGCGGCTCATGTCGCAATTTGCTGGCGGCTTCAACTTTGGCAACTGCGTCCAGGCCACGACTGTCCGGAACGACCCGTACACGCCGTTCCTCTTTCACGGTGAAGAGTACTCGCGCGCGGCGCGGCTCTGGACGAGCGGGTACGATTTCTACGTGCCAAAGAAGGACGTCGTGTACCACTGGTACGAAGAGCGCAAGGTCATTTGGGAAAAGGACTGGGACAAGCGGTACTTTGTGCAGCAAAAGGCCAAGCGCCGCATCCGCCACGCGCTCGGGCTCTCGTTCACCGAAGACGACTTTGACCACACGGACATCGACGCGTTCAAGCTCGGGTCGAAGCGCACGTTTGCGCAGTGGATAGAGTTTTCGGGCATCGACCCGAACGCTGCGTACGTCGGGAAGGAAGACAACCAGTTCGACAACTGCAAGGAGCTCACGTATGTGCCGTACTAACCCCATCAAATAGACCCATCGATACGACATATTGTCTTGTGAAATTACAGCTCGTCCTTGGGCGGGTGGCGCGCCATGTGCTCGGCCTCGAGCAGCGACGCGTACGCCTGCGTGTTGAAGTGCAGCCGGCACGTCGGGCACGGAAAACCGCGGTGGTACACAGGCGAATACCAGAAGTTGACGGCGACGTTGCGCGGCTCGTCGGTGGCCGGCGACGACGTGACCTCGTGCCACCAAAACGACGGCTATCGGGAGTTGATAGATTGATACGAGCCTTGATACAATCTGGATAGAAATCGTACGAGGAAGAGCGCGTCGCCTTCGTGGATCGTGCAGCGCAGTGGCGTGGCGTCTTGAAAGCGCGGGTACGTGTGCATGTCGTTTGGGCTGTTGATGTCGACGGGGCTGTTGACCATCGAGGTCGACTGCAGGAGTCGCGTGCGAGATATGACACCGTCGTCATCAATGTCGTACTGCGCCTACGCGTTGACAGCACGTGAGGTGCCCTGGTAATCTGGATAGTATCCCAATCTGAGATCGATCCAGATTGGATAGCTCGTGGTGATGCGAGTCGAATACCTCGCGGATGTGGCCTTCATACAGCCGACGATTGTCCGACGGATCGAAGAGCACAAACTCTTTCGAGCCCGCGACCATGACCATGATATTCTCATACGCGTCAAAGTGCAGTTTACCCACCTAGAACACACGGTAATCTCTCTGTCGCGCTGAGAAAAACGCGTCGACGTACGCTTTTGCCATCGCCAAACCAGAGGTTTTGGACTTCGAGCGTCAAAAAGTCGGCCCAGGGGTACGATGGAATATCCGAGAGGAGCTCGGGCACATACGTCGTCAGCGAGAGATACTCGAGGTAGTACGACGTCGACGAGTTGGTCGCTCCCCGCAGCTTGCCAATAAAGTCGGCAAAGGGCATGTTGGCGGCGGCCGGCCGGACAAGGACGCGGTCGGGCGATTCAAGGTGGGCGGCGACAAAGTCTGGGATCGCTGCGTCCTCTACACGGTGCACGCGATATCCCACCGCACAAAGCGAGACGAAGTGCGATTACCAGCCGTTGACCACCACGCGAGCGGCTCGCAGCCTTCAAAGTCACCGGTCGGCGACACTTTGACATGCACGTCGTTGCGCCCGATCCGCTCGAGGAGACGCTCCGTCGACCACGCCGGGCTACGCATCGCAGTCTACCCATACACGTGTCACTGGCTGTTAGCAAGCGTGAACGTACAGTCGCTGCGTTTCGAATGATGAGCGGTTCGTTGCGGAGAACGTGGTCGCGGAAGCGCGCTGTCGTCATCTCGCTGGCGTCAACGACCTTGCACGAGCGGTCTGTGGTTGAACGCGGAACGGTATATCGGCTCGACTCGAGGGCGTTGGCGGTCGCAGCGATCGGCTGCAGCGAGCCATCGAGAGCGCGGAACGTGTGGGCATGGCGGTTGACGAACGCGACGATCGCGTCGTGCGTCACTGGACCTTCTGTAAACACCTGCGGCGGGGGCAACCCGGGCAAGAGGCATGTGCGTGGTGAGAAGGCGTCGTGCTTGGGGTAGTAGAGCAGGCTCGACGACGAGAGGGGGTCGGGCACAACCTCCTCGACAAAGCAGAGGTCTTCGAATGCAAACGCGGCCTTAGCCTGCCGGAACGCGTTCAGGGACGAGCCCATCGGCCCCTTGTAGACGACGCTTTTGCAGCTTTCATTGAGCGCGGGCCCTCCGAAGAGCGACGCGCTGACGTGGCCAGCGCTCAGCGCGAGGACCGCAAGCATGGCGTCGAGTTGCATTTTTGGATTTGTTGCGTGCGTGCGCCAGACGCTGTTCCAAACAGAATAACATACAGAATCGGCGACGGTCGATCACCAACCAACGTCATGCTCGAGAGACAACAACCATAGAATACCCTCGCGCTTCCGGCCATAACGCATCCATCAAAGGCTGAACGATTCTTCCGTGGCCCGAGCGCGCTGCTGGCCTGTGAGGAGCTGGCAGCACACCTTGTGCGCGACCCAGTAACGAGTATAAAACATGTTTTAAACCACTACATGTGTTGAAAACCACGAAGCGATCCGATTGGCCAAAATGCTGGTATCTACGCGAGCAATCGAATACAATTCGAATCTCGCCGGCATTAAAATACCAGATGAAACTCTGTACTAGGCAATGGTATGGCGGAGAGGTCTAAATAAAATATTACGAATAATATTATACCGCAATCCTTGTGGCGGGAGCTTTTTAAGGTGGGAGTTTGTTCGTTTTCCAGCGCCGCCGAGAGCAGAGCGATGGCCACCAAGACGACGCTTCCGTGGGTCGAGAAGTAGTACGTCCATCCTCCTCCGCCGCCGCCGGCGAGCATGGGCTCATGCGTCTACCTAGCCGCCCGAAGAACGTCAGCGATATCTCGCACCAGGACGAGGTCGTCAACACGCTCAAGTCGTCGATCGCGAACGGCCAGCTGCCCCACCTGCTCTTCTACGGCCCGCCGGGCACGGGCAAGACGTCGACGATCATTGCCGTCGCGCGCGAGCTCTTTGGTCCCAAGTTCCGCGAGAATGGCCGGTTCCTCGAGCTCAACGCGTCCGACGACCGCGGTATCAGCGTCGTGCGCGAAAAGGTCAAGGCGTTCGCCCAAGGCGCGATCAGCGGGTCGTCGTCCATGCCGCCGTTCAAGATCATTGTACTCGACGAAGCCGACTCGATGACCAACGACGCGCAGTCGGCGCTGCGCCGCATGATGGAAAACTACTCCAAGGTCACGCGCTTCTGCCTCATCTGCAACTACGTGAGCCGGTACGAACTCGCTATGCGAACGACAGGTAGCAAACACACTGTGGTAGGATCATCGAGCCTGTCGCGTCGCGCTGCGCTAAGTTTCGCTACCAGCCGCTGGAAGTGACGTCCATGACGGCGCGCATCCAGTACATTTGCGGGCAAGAGGACGTGGCGTGCGCGCAGGACGCCGTCGACACGCTCCTCGAGGTCTCGAACGGCGATTTGCGCAAGGCTATCAACTACCTCCAGAGTGCCAAGCAGCTCAACGGCGCCGAGATCACGAAGGACGATATCTTGGCCATTGCTGGCGTACGTCTCGCACTATTCTACCTCGTCGTCGCTCATGCATGCGTCTAGGTGGCCCCGAAGGAGCTCTTTGACAAGCTCTGGCGCCACATCGAGTCCAACTCGTTTGATCTGATGAAGAACGAAGTCGACGACATTATTTACAGCGGGTTCCCCGTGCTCACGATCCTGCACCAGCTCGTGGACGAGATCTTGGCCCACAAGAGCATGTCCCCGGGCAAGAAGGCGCAAGTCTGCCTTCACATCGCCGAAGCCGACAAGAAGCTCGGCGACGGCGCGAGCGAGCACCTCCAGCTCCTCGACGTCGCGTCGTTCCTGATGCAAACGTACCACGAGAAATAAGACTGCGGCATATACGACAGCCGTGTTGCTCTCATGCGTTAACTACATGTGCGTGGGCGGGTTGATGCTCGCGCTGCCTTCTTGCAGCGTCGAGAGCTGGCGCCACGTACCGTTCGACTCCTTCCACAACGACACATGGTCTTCGCCCGCAGCGACGCTCAAGATGTTGCCTACTCCCATCACATGTTGAGTGCAGAGAACTTGACGACGAGAGTTGCCCGAGATGACACCTACCCGTGATGGACCAGCTGAGGCGAAGCACGGGCGACTTGAACGTGGGGAGGACCACCGACGACCACGGACCCCCCGCCGTGGACTGCGTCCAGACAGCGACCGTGTGATCGTCCGAGCAGCTCGCAATCGTATTGCATGGCATGCCAGCGCTTGGCGCCCAGAGCACGTCGCGGACCCAGTCCCCATGGAGCGGTGGCAGCTCGTCGATGCTAGAGGCAGCATAAGATTTTATGCATCGGCGCAAATGCAAGCAGTACCGTTGCCACGTGCGCGAGCTGTCGGCGTCGCTAAGCGTCCAAATCTTGACAAGCGAGTCGCAGCTACCGACAACGAGGCGCTTGTGGCCCTGGCCCCCGAGCGAATTGTACGGTGCCCAGCTCAACGCCATGCAGCCAACGTCGTTGTCGTGGAAGTGCGACGTCATGACCCAGCCCTCGCGCGTCATTGTGAGAACGGCGACAGTGCCGTCAGCAGAGGCAGACGCAAGCATGAGACCATACTCGTGCGGTGCAAAGTCGATAGCGTTGATGCTCGACGTGTGGGGCGTGTGCACGTGGAACTGGACCCAGTCCTCGGGCGCGGCCGCGGGCGCACGGTTGCGGAAGAAGACGATCTTACCGCACTGCGTCGAGGCGGCGAGCACGTTGAACTTTGGGTGCGACCACGCAATGCGCCAGACCGGGCCATCGCATGGGACCGGCAAGCAGGCGACGAGCGCACCCGGCGTCGTCGCGTCGCCCTTGGTCTTGGCCTCGTAGATGCGCACGGAGCGGTCACCCGAGCACGTCGCAATGTGCTTGCTATGATAGTCCATCTTCATGTCGTAGATCATGTCCATGTGGTCCGTCTCGAGGCGGCCCGCCGGCGTCGCCGTCATTGTCGGGTCCATGCTGGCTGGAACAGACAGGTTTCGTTGTCATCGGTTCGGATACTATGGTATGGTTATCCGGACAATAAGGTTTTTGACGCAACTAAGAAGGTCCTGACGTGGCGCGCTCTCGTATCAGTATGCTGTCGTGGACCAATCAGCGCGCGCCACGAAAGATCTCCCGCGCAATGCGAGTCGCACAGCGCTCCTCGAAGTAGCAGCAGCAACAACCCCTCGCACTACGATGACCATCACCCGACGACAAGCGTCCTAGCCTCTCCTGCATCGCTGTCCAGCACAGCGCCTCGGCCCAGTCCATGGGCAAGAAAACAGCCATGCCAGAGGTTTTGCCTGTCGTCGAGTCACGATCTTCCAACGCATCAACATGCAGCGTTTCGGGTAATACAGTTTTACGGCGGGACGGGTCGACCAAGCCTTGCTGCTTGGCTCGCCGAAAAGCGAACGCGAGATCGCGTACTGTTGTCGCCACCAGCCGGTGGTCCCGGTGGTCCCAACCTATCACTTGTCTGATATTTTCGAGTTGCGAATGAAAATCAACCGGCCGAAGCTGTTCGATTACTTACTCGTGCAAAGCAGAGCTACTCACGCCTACGTCCTTCTCGCTCCCTCTCGCAGCGGTGCGTCATCGCGCTTGGACTCGCTTGCGATGACGCGCGCAGTATAAATAGTCCTTGCGCAAGTTGCCCTGTCGATGCGACGCGAGCCAAGATCCAAGTCGCATCTCGTTGGACCAATCACGTTGTGCCACACGATGAAACCGGTATATGCTAGGAATAAAAATACGCTCGTATTTTAATTCGGATGCGAGGCCTCACCAGCTGTGGATACCTGCGCGCTAGCGATCGGAACAAAAAAATACGGCGCATTTTTATCACGCCGGCCGGCCGATTCGAGAAGATCGCGCGAATGGCAACGGCCACATACAAAAAGCAAGATGTTTGGCCGAAGAACAGAAAAAGAAAAGAAGGGGTAGGGGTCCATGAATCAACTGGCGCCTTTGTATGGGCGAGAAAGAGGCGGAGCACGATTTCAGCCAACCAGCGGCCAGTATTCGTCAGAAAGGAAAAAGAGCCGAGAAGCTCAGAACCCGTTTGTTGACTGACTGGACTTGAGGTAAGGCGGCGACGGCTCATGGAGGCAGCGCCGCAAGACGACGCTTCCTCCATGCACCTACGACGACGATGGGCGATGCTCATGGCCCTCTTCTTCCATGTAGTTCTCTTCCTCAGCACCATGAACCCCGAATAGTACGTGAACATGGAGCGATATCGGGACAGGCAGCTCACGAGCATGCTCTTGTAGCGACTACCTGTTCAAACTGCTCCTCATCGGTGACTCGGGCGTCGGCAAGTCGTGCTTGCTCCTGCGTTTCGCCGACGACACGTACACGGAGAGCTACATCTCGACGATTGGCGTCGACTTCGTAAGCACATGCAAGCGCGCGATGGAGAGGCTCATGGCACATGGTAGAAAATCCGCACGATTGAGCTCGACGGCAAGACCATCAAGCTCCAGATCTGGGACACGGCCGGCCAGGAGCGCTTCCGCACGATCACGAGCAGTTACTACCGTGGCGCCCACGGTATCATCGTCGTGTACGATGTCACGGACCAGGAGTCGTTCAACAACGTCAAGCAGTGGCTCCACGAGATTGACCGGTACGCGTGCGAGAACGTCAACAAGCTCCTTGTCGGTAACAAGAGCGATTTGACGGCCAAGCGCGTCGTGAGCACGGACGCGGCCAAGGACTTTGCCGACAGCCTCGGCATTGAGTTCCTCGAGACGTCGGCCAAGAACGCGGCCAACGTTGAGAAGGCCTTTATGATGATGGCCGCACAGATCAAGAAGCGCATGGCGAGCGCCCCGATGCAGTCGAAGCCCGCCATCAGCCTCCAGCCCGGCCAGAACGTCTCGGGCAAGTCGGGCGGCTGCTGCTAAGCTCTCTAGTGGTTTGAACTCTGTGAAGAGTGCAGAAACCATGGTTGCTTCTTCCCACGACGATGTGCTCTTGAGCTCCTGCGAGTAGCCATGGATATTTTATATTTTTCACAACGTATTTTGCATGACAATATTGTGGTGTTTACATGTCGTGGAAGGCGAAGATCTCGGCCCGCATGACATACGCGACCGCCAGCGCCACCAGCACGACGACAACGGGCAGGACAACGCCCAGCGTATCCTTGCGTTCCCACTCGGGGGCCACGGCCGTTGTTGGTGCAGCCTCTGTCGTAGCTACGGGGGAGGCTGCCTTGGCGTACGGCTTGACCTTGCGCTCCTTGAGCTACGAGACAACGACGGGATTGAATTCGCCTGTTGCCGTCGTCAGCTCGTACCGACTGCTCAAACTCGTCGATCTTCATGCGCAGCTGCCAGGGCACCGAGATCTTTTCGGCCTGCAGCACCTCGATAAGCTCATCGCGCTTGGCGAGGAACGCCACGTAGAGCTGGAGGACGGCCTCGCCCAGCTCTGGGTCCTGCTTGGCCTTGAAGTGGGCATCCTGGAGCTTCACGTCCATCTGCACGAGCTCGTTGCTGAGACCCGTGATGACGTCCGTGCGCATCTCGACGTGCTGCAGCGCTTCGGTGAGGAGCGACGCCATTGTACTCGTCAACCAAAACGCAAAATGGCAAGCCTCGTGTTCGCTGCGATTGGCCAAATATGTTGACACGTTTGGTTTTGATTGGACAAAATGGGCACGTTGGACACACTTTCGTTTTGCGGTCCTGGCTGGCGCTGCAATCGTCGTTGCCTTGGGACTCGAGCGACTATCTTGGACATTCGAGGTCTATCTAAGGAGCCTTTATATATCAAGCATCGCGACTTATTCCTCCATGGAATCTACCGGTTTTGCTACCGGAAGGCAAGATCGGCGCCCCGGGCGTTTACTTGTCTTGGGTCTATGCACGCGTAGTCGGGAGACACCGAACAAGAGGAGGCCACCCACGTCGAGCTCGACGCACTGCCTTATAATCCTACCTGTTTTATTAGTAGAGGACTGCAGTCGCTCGTACAAATCGTCCCAGAGAGAGCCAAGCGAGTCGTTGTGCCCTTTCTGGGATTGAGTTCAAGATGCATGTCGTCTTGGGATTGGCAGAAACACTTTTAAATCCTGTCGATACGCGCGTCCATTGGCCAAAAAGATTTCCCGCGAACCACGGGAGCGCCAATTCGACTATGTTTAGCATCAACGGCCCCAGTGGGCCGACGAACCGCAATGAGCGGGTGCCACGACCGCCCGGCAGCGAGAAACGCAAGGGACCGTCGTCGCATGCCCCTCGTCGGCCAACGACGGTCCCGAGCTCCGGCCACCCGACGCTGAGCGCCATCTTTCAAGTTGGCCATCGACTTGCCCTTTCTGGCCATTTTGACACGCTCGTAGGGATGCAACTTGTACTTTGACGGACGCACCGGCAACGTCTCGTCGTCCGACTTTTGCGTCTGCGCATTCTCGATGGACTCATTTGGTGGTTGATGTAGCTACTACATGACCAAGATGGTCAAAGAACATGGCGCCACCGTCTCGTACATGGCGCCTGCAAGGTGGCGACTGAGATCATGTATGTACTAGCATCATGCACCGCAAAACGCGGGTGACCCACATTGTGGCCGAGAACCTCAACGGCTCCAAGACCGAGGCCCTTCTCAAAGTACGTCGATTCGCAGCTAGCGTTGGTCTGACATCGCTTCGAGTCGGGGGGAAAGATTTTATGCGTCCACCCGAATTGGGTCCTGGACAGTATCAAGAAGGGGAAGCGCCAGCCCGAGTTCAAGTACGCCATCTACAAGGACGCGGCGGCTGCCTCGAGTATTTCGACCTTTTTCAAACCACCGACAACGACAACGTAATCACAGCCCTTGTCGTCCATGGACCTCCTACTACAATTACAATCGATCGATCGGAAGCCAACGTATTCACCCTTTTCGTGAACAGAAGAGAGTAGCGCGTGAAGTTGCAGGGATCCTGCTTCTCCGTTGCCGCAAGCAATAGCAAGGTTCATAGCCGCATGGCATGACGATGCGGGCAGGCGGTGCACCGTTGCTTCACACTGCGAGACGTCTTCATCTGCACGCTCCATTGGCTCCATCCACCAGCCAACAGAGCTCGTCGAATCATGACAGATACATTTACCAGAACCCCGCATGTCGCCTGCCATCGTTGCGTGGAGATGACTTGGTGAAATCAAGGTTGCCGAGGCGGCAGATGGAGGCAGACGTCTATAGCATAATCGGTCGTATGGGGAAGTCGTTGCATGCCCGGCGTGGTGCTAGCGTGCTGACTTGGTGTTTGGCGCGACCGTTGAACTGGTGACCATCTTGACAACAGGATCGCCGCACGCTGATTGGCTCGTTTTTTGCGGTGTGCACTTTCGAGGTTTTTTGCGTCCGATGCTTCGCCGCCTGTCGTCGTTCCACAGCTTCCGGAGCTTCTCGACGGCCACGGACGCGGCGACTGCGTCGCTCCAGAAGGTACCCTCGGGTGCGATGCGGTAGGGCCTCACGCCTTCACCGTTATGCGCAGGGCCTCTCCAAGAACAGCAGCAAGCAGCAGCCGCCAGCGGACGACAAGAAGAAGGCGCAGCCTGTCGAAGACACGAAGGCCAAGCCCGTGGACCCGCAGCCGTGGATCCAGAACGCGGCCGAGATGAACCTCGGGTCGTTTGCGCCCAAGATCGTCGTTGTCGGCGTCGGCGGCGCGGGCGGCAACGCAGGTCCGTCGTTCTCCCTCTCTCTCGCGGCCGATGCACCGTCGCCTAGTCAACAACATGATTGCGCGCGGCCTCAAGGGCGTCGACTTTCTCGTGTGCAACACGGACGCGCAGCACCTCAAGACGACGCTGACCGACAACCGCATCCAAATGGGTTCGGAGCTCACGGGCGGCCTTGGCTGCGGCGCCAACCCCGAGGCCGGGCGACTGGCCGCCGAGGCGAGCTTGGACGAGATCATGGACAAGATTGGTCACGCCAACATGGTAATACCCTGCTTTGTGTGATACACAATGTGTTGATCGATGTCTGTAGATGTTTGTGACGGCGGGCATGGGCGGTGGCACCGGTACGGGCGCCGCCCCCGTGATTGCGCAAGCGGCGCTCGACTCTGGCATCTTGACGGTCGGCGTCGTCACCAAGGTACGACACGCACGACTCGACGCATTGGTTAACCGCTTTGCGCAGCCGTTCAAGTTTGAGGGCAGCCACCGCGCCAAGCTCGCCGAGCAAGGCCTCCACGAACTCAAGCAAAGCGTCGACACGATGATTGTGATTCCGAACCAGAACCTCTTCAACATGTCGACCGAGAAGACATCGCTCATGGACGCCTTCCGGTATATCCTCGTCATCCTCATCTCTGCGTCCTAAGGAGCGTAGCGTTGCCGACGACGTGCTGCTCTCGGGCGTCAAGAACATCACCGACCTCATGGTCATGCCGGGGCTCATCAACCTCGACTTTGCCGACGTCCAGTCGGTACGACAATATCTTCCATTGACGCACCATGCTGAACCGTACCAGGTGATGACGCGCATGGGTAATGCCATGATGGGCAGCGGCGAGGCCGAGGGCGACAACCGCGCGCTCCGCGCCGCCGAAGCCGCGCTCTACAACCCACTTCTCGGCGACCTCTCGATCCGTGCGGCCAAAGGCATGCTGGTCAACATCACGGGTGGGCCGGACATGACGCTCTTTGAAGTCGACGCCGCCGCCGAGCGCGTGACGCAGGTACCGTCATCCATCGTGTAATGGCGCGTCTGCATTGCACGCTATACATAGGAGGTCGAAGACCCGCTCGCCAACATCATCTTTGGCTCGTCGTTTGATGCGAACATGACGGGCAAGATCCGCGTCTCGGTCGTCGCGACCGGGATCGCGGACGAAGGACGTTCGAAATAAGTCGTCTTATGACGTCCTTGACATGACAAAGACAAAATGACTGCTGTAGATATATGATGAGGTTGAAAGGCGACGAAGGAAAGGGTTCATAATTAGATAGTCTAGTGGAAGATATGTCGTAGTAATTGTACACGAGGTAATACGGAGCGTAGTAAGTAGAGCGAGTCTAGATCAAGATGCCGGCGGCCTTGGTCGCTCGGCCCGACGCCATTTCCCGTTGAATGTCGTCAAGCTCGAACGTCTCCCACATCGTCGAGAGCCGGTACATCTTTTCCTGCTTGGTGTTGGCAAAGCCATCCGCGATGACCACGTCCTTGAGCGCATCTAGAACGGACGGCCGCGCGTCCGTGCATTTACTTGCGCCGTCCAGATACGACGACTCGTGGTCATGCTGCTGACACGTCGACTCTTTGATGAACGAACACTTGGCCTGGCGTAGCGTCTTGGAGTCGCTCAGTGATTTCGAGATGCGCGTGCGCCGCTTGGAGACTGCGTACGACATGTCCTTTGCCGAGTTCATGGTCGAGCAGTCCGAGTCGAGGCCGCCGTTCTTGGTGCGCTGCGTGAGCATGAGGTCGTCGTCGTCGGCGTCGCGTCGGACGATCGACGAGTGCCGATGGATCGGCTGCGCGCCGCGGTAAAAGAAGGGCCGGACAATGTTCTGGAGGCCGGCGCCGCACGTGTTGCACTTTGGCTTGGCCGAGAACGCCCGGCCAATGAGCACTTGGATGAAGCTTTGGAGGTCGCGGACGCGCTGGCGCACGAGCTTGTTGGTGCGAAACCAAGCCTTGGGCGGAAACGGGAACGACGCAATCGCGAGCGCCGTGTTGGCGCAGCCCGGACAGCCTTGGGTGCGCTCCAGAAAGCGCAGCACCTTCTCGCGCAGCTCTAGAAACTGCGAGTAGCGCCGGTTGACGGTCCACTCGGCGATGGGCGCGTCGTCGACTTTGACGCAGATGCAGTAGAGCGTGTGCGATGGCCGCTTGAGCGCCGCCGGGATGAAGACGACGATGCCCACGGCGGCGTCCGCGATCGACGTCTGCATGCTCGTGGCTGGTCCCAAGCGCGAATGGCGCCGTGCGTAATGCGGTGCAATCTTAGAGCGCGTGTCACACCCAGCGCATTGAATATATTGATTAAATTGCATACAAACACCACGATAAACAGGAAACTATAAAACCATTCGAAGTGGATCAGATCTTCGACAAAACTTCGTCGAAGCAACATTGTGAGTTACGATTGGTCCATTTTGGCGCGGCCTGGTTTGAGGGCGGAGATGAGGACTTTGCCTTTCTCGGCGAATGTGATATGGCCGCCACGGCGACTGCGCCGGCCGCAGTGCTACTACGACTCACTGCGCATGGGCTCCGGCTTGTGAGGCCGTCGGGCCATGGAGACGCAGTCGCGATAGACGGGCTGGAAAGCGGGTGCGAGGATGGAGCGATTCAGCGCCTGCGATACTGCGCATGGATGACGCCGGTCGACGCGCCGAGGACATTCAGCAGTAGAAACGAAGACCTGGCAAGGTTTCTTGTGCACCGATCTCTGCAGCTGCCATGACGCACCAGCAGCGCGGAGGATGCGGTCCATCAAAGGTATCGAAAGGCGCATCCGGCTTGCAACGATGGCAGCTGGGGGATAGGATGGACCGTCGAGTGTCTGTGCGGCGCGCTGTTGGATGACGCTAGGCTTGTCCGTTGGCGTCAGGCCGAACGTGGTGGACGTGAGGTCCAGACCGCAAATCTTGGTCGTGGGCGGGATGACCCCAGATCGCGCCACGTGTGTTTGCCGATTCCAGCTGTTTTGGGGGGACCCGTGTCGCGAATCGCATTGGGGGGGCCCAATTTTGTTGAAATTTGTGTTGGGCCCCATGCGTTTGGCGCAGCTTGCGCTCGAGCGCAACGTCCGCTCTGTGCTCCTCGACCTCTCGACCGGGTACCACGTACGTCGCCGATATCGGTCGCAAGATTGCGCCTCACGCTGACGCTCTAGGCGGCCACGTGGCATGCGATCCTTCCCGCCCTCCGCAAGTAGACGACGACCTGCGTTGCCATGTCGCTCATGGCCCACGCTACTGCTGTAGGTCGGGCTACAAGCTCGGGGTGCATCTTCCGCCGGCCGCGACGCTGGATGGCGCCTGCGACTTTGCTACGACCGAGCGCATGGTGCGTATGGTGTTGTCCATTGCACAGGCAGATTCTACCAGGTGGCTAGAGTCAAGCGGCGTTCCTTGACGCGGCCGCCTCGACGCTCGCCGTGCCGGCGAGCCGCACGCTGATCGTGCACCCAAACGCTGGCGAGCATATTGCAATGGTCGGCCTCGATACCAGCACAGCGGTGCCCTTCCCGACGCCGGATACGCTCGTGCAAGGTGCACGCCCATGCCTTCTTGGCCTGTCTTTGACAAGCGTACAGATCTGCTTGGCTTCCAGCATTGCCTCGACCCACTCTACCGCGCCTTTGGCCCGTACCCGATTCGGTTCTCCGAGGTCTTTTACGAGTCGGCGCACTCGGTCGCCCTCGTGAACCTCAAGCCGATCGTGCCAGGTACTACTACAAGCGTCATCATTCACACGGCAATAGCGTTGCCGTAGGCCACATCCTCGTCATCCCAACGCGCCGCATTGCTCGCTTCACCCATCTCGACGCCGATGAAGTCGCCGA
>NW_008246084.1:93618-146755 GCF_000281045.1 Saprolegnia diclina VS20 | reverse complement strand
GACGCATCGCAGTCCTTGATTCATAAATGGCTCGTGTAGCTCGAGAAGAACGACCAGCGGCGCACCATGGACCTTGACGAAGACCGCGTGCCCCGTACGCTCGATACCATGGCCGCCGAAGCCGCTCTCTTGCGAGAGGTGTGTCGTCCGTCGCACTAGAGTAGGAACGACGTCAATAGCTTGTCCTCGGGCGACGGCACGGCGCAAAACGGCACGTGCACGACGGACGCAAAGCCTTCGTCGACCTAACCGACATGAATGGACACCTTGCAATCTTGAAACCTTGATAGTTGCCACGTACCGAGGGCGGGACAAGGTTCTTGAAGAAGCCGTGAATCACCATATCGGGCACGTCCGACTTGTGCTCGGCCGCGTCTGGGTGCAGCTGCTTCATGAGCGCCCGAAAGGCGTTGAGGTGGAAGACGAGCGGCTTGGGTAGGTCGAGGTAAAAACAGCGCACCGAGACCCCCTAGTCTCCTCCATCGCACACAGCGTATGCAACTGTCCGCCTGGTACCTCCGCCGTGGCCATCTCGATCCAGCTCTTTCGACTCTACCGTAGTAGTACGATGGGAGGTAGCCAAAAAGGAACGCCGACTACCTTGACGTCGCGGTTGGTGTTGTCGATCACGACGCTCTTGCCGTCACGAAGGCTCTCGAGCGCGGCCTGCTTGCACTTGGCGGGCGTCTTGAGCGTGTCTTGGTTGATGCGCATGTACTCTAACGTTTCGATGAGAAGCCGAGCAACTCGGAGCGAGGTGCACCGCCAAAGTAGGTGCGGCAGAACGTGCTCTTGCCCGCGGCCGGGCTACCGACAAGCACGATCATTTCGGTCGCGTCTGAGGGCCGGCACGTCGCATCGACGGCTTGGACGTCTACAAATGTATCAGAAATGTACCGCGATACGTCTCTACCTTGGAAGAGCGAGCGGGGATCGAACCCGAGGTCGCGAAGCTTCGGGTCGCAGTGGAGGCTCAGCTTGGAGTTGAGGAACAGCTGCTCGGGTGTCCAAAAGGGCACGCCAAGGTTGAGGGCAAATTTGTAATCGCCGGCCGAAAAGTCCTTTTTTGCTTTGCCCGTCGCTAAGAACTGATAATTGGGAAAGGAATAAACGTTAGGATTGTACCTTTGGGCCGCCCGGCAGCGTCGCCACAGTAGAAACTGTTGGTCATGTCGACGTCGAGGTTGAATTCTGACACCTAAACGACGTGAACGTGCGCGAATTCACCATGTGGTCGTACCATAACGTCCCACGCCCCCGTGCGCGGCTTGCGGTTAATGTCATTCTCGGGCAGGAGGAAGAACCACAGCGGTAGCGCCAGCATATCTGCAATCGCTTCGATCTTGCCCTAGCCACGCACGAATGAGAGGTCGAGATGTGATCGGTACACGGACCTTGAGCCCTTTCTCAGTAACCTTGCCCTTGGAGAGGCCGCTTTGGTTGGAGAAGACGACGAGCTGGAACCCGTCGTCTTCGACGAGCGACTTGAGCTTCGTGGGCACCGACTCGTGCCAGACCTTCCAGTCGTCGTCGTTGACGGCAAACGTCTTGCCGCTCTTGGTCGTAATAAGCGTGCTGTCCATATCAAAGGCTGCAATCTTGACGCGGCGCTTTGTCGTCGTTGATGGCGTGGCTACGTTGGCGCACCAGAGAATCGATCCGGCCTTGGCCCACGTGCACGCCGTGGTCGTTGCTGCTTTGGCCTTCTTGGCCATGGGCTCGACGTCGGCTACATCGTCAGATGGCCGCTTGCGAGGGAGCGAAAGCAGTTTCTTTTGCGCCAGGCAGTCTTGGAGCCATGTGACGGACGCAGGATGGCCCTCGGCACCGACGACAAGGTCGGCTGACGCCGCCTGTGCCATCTCCACGACCACGCCGCCCGCCTCGGCGATCTTGGCGGCAAAGATCCCGAGCTGCTTCTTCGAGAGCGCCTTTGGGTCGAGCGCTACCGTCTTCTTGGCGAAGAAGGCCTTGGGCGACCGCGTAATGAACTTGTCCATCGCGCTGATCTTTCGCTCGGTTCTGGCCGCTGTGCCATGCGGCGATGCCATTGGCTGCCGTTTCCGGATGGACATTATCCGGACAATCCCGCGCCACCTCGCTGCCCCGTATCAAGTTGCCCAAGCCACGAGGCGCTTCGACGTGCTGTTGCATCCAGTGTTCTCGCGGCTACGTACTCGCGTGGCCAAACACTGTTTAAAGTATCATCGACGTCGTTGGTAGCCCATCAAGCAGCAGTAGCGCAAGATGGCTTGCAGCGCTCATCAGCGGCACAGCACATTGGCAGCAGCAGCACTTGGCACTTGTGAGCAGCAACAGCTGCAGCAACTGGGACGCATGTGACGGGTCTCGACCGTGCTAGAAATACGAAGCAGCAGAACTGGCTGGCTACGTGTATCAACGGCGCCTGCTGTCGTCGTTGCTGCTGGTAGTCCATAGCGCAACTGTAGCCCAGCGAGGTAGCTCCTCGTCGCACCCGAGAGAAGGCGTCAGCGACATCGGCGCTAGTATCGAAGCAGCAGCAGCTGCGTCAGCGTGCGCCAGGCGGTCGAGGCTCGAGCTGGCTGTGCCAAGCTCCTGCGACACGCGCCCAAGGACCAATGAAAAAATTGCAACCTTTTCTGCCAATCGCTGACGAGTATCAACGCGCAGCAGAGTTATGCTGAGACTGCCAATTGCCCAAACCATGCGCCGACGCCGGAGCACAAAGGTGGCGACGCCGACGGTGGCGACGCCGCCGCTGACCGAGGCCAAGGCCGCCAAGAAGGTCATCAAGGACCAAGCGACGTTCAAGCTGCACGTGCACGGCCTCGAGTTCCACGGCGGCGAGGAGCTCGTCTTGAACCTCGATGCGCTCAAGGCCGAGCTCACGTTTCCGGACGACGACAACTACGTCATGGAGATCTACCCGCTCAACAACCACGACGAACCGCGCCGCCACTTGCTCATGGACGTACCGTCGGCGGACGAGCTCAAGGCGAGGAAGCCAGTCAAGGGCAAAATGTCCCTGAGCGTCCTCAAGGACACGGCAAGCCTCTTCAGCCTGCCTGCGCTCCAAGATGTGGTCGTGCGCTTCATCGAAAAGACGCGCGTCGAAGTCGACTTTGTCGAGGTCTCGATGAAGGACCAGTTCCTCTCGCGGCGCGACCTCTGGTACCTCAAGCAAGCGATGGTCGGCAAGGCCGTGTACGTCGGCAAGATGGTGCGCATGCATGGCGCGCGACTCCAGATCACCGAGATGGTCTTTGAGAATGAGAATGTCACCAGCGGCGTCCTCACCGCGAAAACGTGCTTTGTGTACCGGTCCAAGTCGTCGCGGGTCTTTTGGCTTGTCCAAGTGAGCCCGGAAATGTGGGACATGGTTCGATCCTTCCGGCCGCCTCCATTTTCATGCATATATTGTGCGTAGGCCAACGACGGCGACTTGTACGCCGAAGAGCTTTTGCGCATCGCGAGCGTGCTCTTTACAAAGTGGCAGTCGATGCACGTGTCGCATAGCCTCACCATCATCTTCTTTGCGCGGACGTTCTATGACGCGCCGCCGCCGCCCCATGTTCCTGCCGTCGAGGACGACGGCGTGTGGTTCCACGACTCGTACAAGGTCATTTCGTACGGCAAGAACGGTGCGACCGATGCGTCCGTGCTGCTCACCGACATGAAGCGCGAGCTCAACGTCCTTCCGCACATTTGCCAATGGCGGCTCGATGGCGACACGCTCCGCGCGGGCACCGGTCGCCCCGCGAGTGCCCGAGACGGCAACGTCCTCGAAGCGCTCAATTTGATTCTCAATATTTATGAAAAGCACTACATGGACCGGGACCTCAACCGCAGCGGCCAGAACATTGCGCTCTTCACGGCCGGCAACGGCATCTTCCGCGTCAACCAAGACCTCGCTGAGATGACGGAGCAGCGCATGATGGACAACGGCATTGGCTTTGACGTCATCTCGCTGTCGACGCCGCCCATGGAGCCCGTGCCCCGCTTCCTCTTCAAGCACCCGTCCTCCTCGATGCCCAAGCCCGTCTTTCCCGGGGTTGTGCCCGCGTGGATCAGCATCTGCTTTAGCCGCTACGAAGAGCAGCTCGCATCAGGGTTTGAGCCTCTGCCGCACTGCCGCCTCTTTGCGCTGCCGTCGACGGGCTGCCCAAAGCCTCTCGCGTTTCTACTTCGACACTTTAGCTACGACGCGGTCGCGGATGAGCTCACGCCCGTGCCCGACGCCCACGTGCCGCCATCGCCCGTCCCGACGACGGGCTCCAATGCACTCGTCAAGACGCGGCCGCATGCAATGGTAGCCCTCGACGACTACGACGACGACGTCTTTGCTCTGCACCCGACGTCGTCCGTCTCGAGCGTCGACAAGTCCCCCGTGCTGCTGTGCGCGACACCGCCGCTGCACGGTGGCATCTTCTTGGCCAACCCAAAGCGCCTGCCTCGGTCGAGACCGACGCTCGTGGGATCGCTACCGAGCAACTACGGTCTCTCGCCCGAGCTCAAGGCGACGATGGTGCCGGCGCTGCGGTCGCCCATGCACTTTCAGCTGCCGGCGAGATACGCAAGCCCGCAGCCGGGCGGAAGTCCGCAGTCACCGCCCCGTGGCCTCGTGGCCCGCAAGTTGACGAGCCCGCAGTTCATGACGTCGACCATGTCGTCGTCGTCGGCGACGTCCAAGGACAAGCCGCAGGTGTCGACCTTGTCGCTCAACAGCAACCGCCGGCGGTGGAGCCAAGTGTACCGCTACGACGTGCAGCAGCAGAGCTTCACGTTGGACTGGAAGAGTCTCTGCGTGCCGGCATTGCTGCCGTTGACGAGCGACTTCATGCCCAAGCCAAAAGAGCTCGGCGACCACTACTCGCAGGTGCCGTACGCCGTGACGCCGAGCCCGGTCGGCGGTAGCGAAGGCGCCATGGCCAATCGGTACAAGGAGGTCGTGTGGGAGATGGTCGCCCAGCGCTTCTCGCAAGACTTCCAGCTCGTCGAAGAGAAGCTCACGCACGACAACACGACCGTGTACAAGCTCAGCATGGGCCACCGCATCCATGAGATCACGTACAACGGCGAGAGCCAGCAGATCGACGTCAAGCGCTACCAGCTGCGTGCACGAGGTAAAATGGCTTGTCTCTGGCTTCGAAATTCTATTTTTAAAATATAGAACCCAGCAACGACGATGGCACGCGGCGAGGTGCACCCTAGAACTTATTGATGGACAAGGATGCTGAGTGTGATCCTGTAGGCAGCAAGATGGACTACCTCTACGCCATGTGGTCGCCGCTCACGCAGACGTTCCTGCCGTCCAAGCAAGAGTTTCGCAAGTACCCGGCCCAAGAGTACAGCTGGAACTACCTTGACCATCTCATTTGCGGCTATTACGACAACATGTCGGAGCAGGTCAAGTACAAACGCGGCCACTACTGCGTGCTACCCCCTCTCCTCGCGCATCTAACGGAAGACGACCAAGAAGCGTTCTTGCACGACTACAGCGACAAGTTTAATCGGTTCCTCGACTACATTCGGCTCAAGGCGCGCGGGAAGGACGACAAGGGCGAGAACGACGCGGCGCTCCTCGATGTGACGCACCTACTGACCAAGGCGCAGCTAGCAGCGGAGGAGGGAGAGGCGCAGGCTCCGCTGCTGGCGGCAACGGCGACCAGCGATGGCAACACAACCAACGCTGCGAGTGGCAGAAGCCCGGACGCCAAGAACGCAAGCGGTGATGCCGTTGGCGGTGACGACAAGAGCAAGGACGTCAAGGGCAGCAACGACGATGACAAGTGCAAAGTCAACGACAAGTGCAAAGTCAACGAGGCCAAGAGCCCGGGTGGGATCCGCAAGGTCATGCAGAACGTGGCCAAGATCGCTCTCGTCGCCCCAGACGCGCCCCAGAGGTAGACTCTCCGAGTCCGCATCTATCTCACCACGTACTACGTAGCCAGCAGTGGGTCAACATTCGCTACGACATGGAGCTGCTCTCGACGCAGTGCTTTCACATGGAAGTCCAATGGCTCGTGTGTCGGAGCTCGCTCGTTGACGACTTTATCACGGGCCTCACGCGCCGTGCCAAGCAGTTTAGCCTCGACATCATCCCCGTACGATGCAACCACGCTTGTATTTGGGAGCTCATGACGCTCTTGTACAGGTGCCCGAGAACTACGGCGCGAGTACGCTCGATATCCACCCGCTCATCTGCCCTGTGCACTTTCCCATTCGAATGCCCAGCGTACTACCGCTGCTCGAGAAGGAGCTCGTCGCGACCCTCGGCTTTTGCGTCGACGGTACGTACACGGCCTCCAAGGAGCTACTCCAGGCGCAGTACAACGTCACCAAGCCGGCGGGCGATCGGAGTTACCGCCAGTACATTCACCGAGAGCTCTCGTGCTTTGTGCGCGTGACCGACAGCAGCGTCGTCTGGATCTCGAGCCGGCGCCTCCACTCGCCCGAGATGAAGGCGCTCTTCGAGACCGTACGAGCCTTTGTCGCCGACCTTCAGCGCACCTCGGTGCCACATGTCGCCAACATCACCGCCACCTGCGCCGTGTAATGGTCATCAACGTCGTGTCGTTGCATCGCGACAGCGCTGATCTATGGCGCATGGCCGAACGAGTGGCGCCACGCATTTACCTCTTCGTATCTTTATCACCTTGGCGTCCATGCGACGCACCTTGTCCGCTCTGCGTCGGGTGGTCGACGTTCGATGGGAATGGCGCGCGTCGATCTTCGCAAAATCATCATCCCTTTCTACATCTCCTAAGAGTAGTGGTTGCTCAGAACCCCAAAGGCGAAGCGTCCCACGGGGGTTGTGGGCGACGAAGGCAGCAACGTCAAATAAGGAACGGGTGGGCAGCTGAGAACGCGCGGGGAAGCCTTTTTCAGTCTACTGGCGACGACGTCACCGTTGGTCGGGTTGTAGTCCCCATGTTCATGTCCTTGGGCGACGGCTTGGTCAAGTAGAGAGTCCATTATGTATGGACGAGGCGCGAGCGTGCCGTGGTGCCATTAGCAGCGTCGTCGGCGCTGCCTCTTGTGCGTCTGGACGTTCGGGCCAAGTGGCCTTTCCGAAAAAGGGGTGCTCGCAGCACCCCTTGTACGTGTCGCGTGCTTGTTTTTTCGCCGGCGCCGGTTGTTGACGCTGGAAACGGCTTCAAGAATCCCATGTCCATACAAACACCAAGTGACTTTCGATGGCATTTTGCAACTTGCGATGATCCCACCACTCCAGTTCGAGTCGTACAAGGCCCGACACGATCGTCGGGGCAGCGACCCGGGCCCGGTCGCGCCGGCGACGTGGCAGCTGCCCTTCTCGCGCGTCTCGCCGCAGGCCCTCGGCATGGACTCGGTGCGCCTCTGCGCGAAAAGCGAGTGGGCACCCAAGGGGAAGGACGTGCGCTGCGCATGCTGCGACAAGAAGCTCATGCTCTTTGGGAAGCACAACTGCCGGGTCTGTGGCGACCTCGTGTGCGGCCGGTGCTCGGTCAAGCGCATCAAGACGTCGTCGCTCAAGTCGATCCGCACGTGCGACAAGTGCGTCCAGCACAACCTGATGCAATTCAACCGCCGCCGCCAGCACCAACAAGCGGTGACCGAGGCCGAGGCCGCGCCAGTTGTGAGCCGCCCAATCGTCGCGCCGCGGCCGCGCGCCATGACGACGCACGAAGTCACACGCGCCTCGTCCGAGTCGACACTCCGCCACGCGACGGCCTCGGCGCGGACCCTCTCGGTGCACGCGGCGGAGGCGCCAACAATGCCCCGGCTCGCGTCCATGCGCTCGATGCCGCGGGCGGCGTCCAGCCGCGCGCTACCGACGCGCCCATCGTCCGAGGCCTCGGGCTTGTCGTGGCAGTCCAAGGTGCTCTTCTTGTACGGCCTCGTGCTCTGCGGCGTCATCGTCTTTGAGGCGCCGCTCGATGTGACGCTCCTTCTCTTTGCGATGCTGGCGCTTGCGTTCGGCTGCATGGCTCGTATCGAGTATGCATCCAGCACCAAGCAAGTCGATCGGATATTGGGCTAGATTCGACATGACAAGCTAATTTATTCGTTGCACCTTACGACTCTAAGAAGGGCTCCGACGACGCTCAGATCGGTCGATGACGCATGGGGCAAGGCGGACCTTTCATCTAGGCGGGAGCAACTCGGGCTCGGCAAAGATTCCCATGCGCATTCGACGCGGCGGCCAAGTCTCGAAGTGGACGACGCAAGCGCACAGACAGCGACGTTGGTGGCGACACGCGGACCCGTACTTTCTTTTGAGTCACGTGAGAAAGCACGTGAAAAAACACGTTAGGGCAGTCGCATGACGCGACCGCAGTGGAAGAGGGTGGGAGGGTAGTCGGGACCTCATCAAGGCCCCGGTCTGCCGCGTGCACCACGTCCGTCGCCCACGCCTGCGCGCCGACGCCATCGCCGAGTGGCACCGCCGATACCATCATCATCACGCCATGACCATTCATATACATATCGACACCATCTACTCGTACCGTATTACCTGGACGACGATCGACCCATCAAGCGCGCGTGTTCCTGCAGCCGCTTGTCCGTCGCATGCCACCGGAAGAAGTGGCAACTGGCGATGGCAGCTCAGCCGCAGAGATGGATGGATTACAGCACCCAACCTTTTTCGCATCACGCGATTTGAGTATTGACAATACTGCATGTAGACCTCTACGTACACGATTCTCCAAAGCCGTAGCATACATGGATTCCGTGTAGGGGGCTCAATGGCGCAAGGCTGTCGACGCCGACGGCGAGCCACGTGGTGCGGCTCGAAAGTTGCGTGTGAATAGAGTATGCAAAATGCGCCGAACCGCTCGTTATCCGTAACTTGTGGGGCACGATGGCGGCGGGCGCGCCGATCTCGCCGTCCAAGGAGAGCAGCATGCGCCGTGTGGCAGGCAACGACGTACGACCGTGCTCACGGCGACAAATGGCTCATGTGCTACATGTAGCGCTGCGCCGACTGCAACAAGGTGTTTCCGCAATGGTCGTCCGTGACGTTCGGCGTTTTACTCTGCCTCGGCTGCGCCGGCGTCCACCGGTCGCTGGGGGTCCAGACGAGCTTTGTCAAGTCGCTTTCCATGGACACGTGGACGGCGCGGGACATCGCGCTCCTCGAAGCTGGCGGCAACGGCAAGTGGACCACCGTGTGCCTTGCCGCCGGTATCTTTGAACGCCCCATCGCCGACAAGTACACATCGTCGGTCGCCGAGGCCTACCGCAAACGGTATGCATCGCAGCGCTCTCTTGTCGTCGCTCATGGCTTACGTAGGATGTCGGACGCGGCTGAGTGTCCTTTCTCAGCGCTAGATGTGCTCGCCGACCTCGGGATTGATCCGCCCGCCTCGTTGGACGCGCTCTGTTCAACACTGCCGACGTCCGGCCGCAGCAGCCCCGTCCGACGCTCGTCTCTCGCATCGCTCGACGCCACGTCCGTAGCAGCGAGCGCGCCTGTAGTGCGGGCATCGTCCGAGTCGGCCATCCGCCGCGGATCGCTGTCGGCCCTCGAGGCATCGCTGCAAGTCAAGTGCACGCTCTGCGAGGACCTCGTTCATCTCTCGCACCTCAACGTCCACTCGCAGTCGTGTGCTGCGTCGGCGTCCGTCGAAACCATCGAGTTTGAAGCGCGTCTCGGGTCTACGACGTCGCCGCTCGGCCTCAGCCTGACCAAGGACGAGCGCGGCGACACGGTCGTCTCCAAGGTGACACCAGGTGGCGACGCCGACGTCTCTGGTGTCGTCATTGGCGCCCGCGTCCTCGCTCTCAACGGATCACCGATGACCAAGTTTGACACGATCATGCAGAGCCTCGACGTGCCCCGACCCATTGGCGTCCGCTTTGCGATCGACCGACCGTTTGTCGCATACGACGTGATCCTCGAGGCGAACGAAGTCGGCTGCACCTTCCAGACTTCCCTGTACAAACACGTCCTCGTGACCTCTGTGGAGCCTGGTACGCATCGACCCACATGACACGCCTCTCTTCCTGTTGACTAGATGGTCATGGCGCTGCTGCCGGCGTTCTCATCGGGTCCCGTGTCTATCAAGTCAACGGCGAGGCTTTCGCGATAGCGTCCGACCTCTTGCGCGCTCTACTCAAGGCGTCACGTCCGCTCACGCTGCGACTTCACCGCTACGACGATGCGCTGATACGACCGTGGACCAGCAATAACACGTGAGGTTGCATTTGCTCGAGTTTGCCCTACCGCCTGTACGTGGCAGCTCGATTCGCATGGCGAGTGACTAGACCTCGGGCGCGAGCGGTGTGGCCGCCAGCATCGCAGGCTGCTTGTACAAGTCGGCGTCGATCGGCGGGCGGTGGCCGAGGCGCGCCCGGTGGTCGTCGAGGGCGACGCACATCTCGATCGGGAGGTACGCCGAGACGGGCGGGAAGAGCGTGAGCATGTAGCCATGGAACAGCGCCGTCATCGCCGGCAGCAGCAGCGCCGCGAGCACTTGGCTTGGCGCCTCTTTCAACGTGAGCAGGCCGAGGAGCGTAATTTGCGCGATCCCGAGCGCTGTGATCAGGTACAAGTAGAGCTGCGGCCAGTAGACGCCGGTCGAGCGCGTGCTCGGCTGGAAGACGCACCACGCGAGCCGGCGAAACACAATGTCCGAGACGAGAAAGAAGACACCGCCCATGTACGCCAGCAGCGGCGCGAGCGGCGCAAAGGTCAAGACGATGAGGAAAATGAGAAAGTGCTGCGCCAGCGGGATCGTAATGTCAAACTTGCTCGAGAGCGTCATGGGCGAGAGCCCGTACCACGGCGCATTCGTCTCGCGGGGCGTGAGCTGCGGCGCCAAGAGGCGGTAGACGCAGCCCATGATGATGGCCACGAGGCGGAAGAGGTGCACGTGCAGCGTCAAGCCCGTTTGCACGAGGATAAAGCTAAAAAAGAACGTCGACTGCCCGGGCAGACTCGACCCGAGGAGCGTCACGAGCTCCAACGGCTCCTTGGCGATACGTGCGAGCTGGTCGGAAATGGCGGAAATCGAACCGGCGATCGCCGAGACAAAGAACACTTGGACAAGCTGGTACGCGACCTACATGTACCCTTAGTCGGCGCCGCGTCGAGTCCGCCAAAGGACAAATTACGTATTTCGTAAAGAGCGACGCTTCGATAGCGTTCTGAGACGCATGGCCTTCGCCGACCGAGAGGACGCGGAACAGCATCGGCGCCAAGCTGTTCATCACGACAAGCAAGAGCGGCGAGAGCTGTTGCAACAGGGGCTGCAGAAACGGGAATTGAACCAGCGCCGAGTCGAGGTTCGGGATCACTTGCCGCAGCGACTGCAGCTACTCCAATGACACAGCGTTAGAGACTCGAACACGGACACTGTGTCGTCCGTACCGACGCCAGCGCGACGACAAACGTGGTCGGGACGGTCCAAAACAGAATGGCAAGACCCGTGATGCCAATGCTAAGCAGCAACGCCGTCTTGCGCTCGACGTAGTTGAGCCGACCGACGTTCTCCCACACAATGTCCTCGGCGGGCGGCGCTTCCTGCACCTTCATCTCGGACGGTCGCGCGGTCTGCACGATCTGTTGGATCGTGTTGGTCGCTTGCAGCGATGAGAACGCCACAAACGCGGCGGACCGAAGGGCATTCGACGCATGCTACACAAGGCTCACTATCTCGAGGGATAGGGTTCTTGTCTACCTCAAAGTGGGCTGCCTCGTCGACGGCGACGTGGAGGTCGAACGCGACTTGCTGGCGCTGCTGCTGGACGGCTTGCTTGGGTAAAAGCGGCGTCGACTCGAGTGGCTGTGCTTCGAAATGCGCTCTTGTCGCGAGGAGCTGCGCTTGCTTGGCGTTGAACTGGACGCTGCCGTTCTTTTGCTGCGCCTCAATGGCTGCAATCGTGATGCGAATGTCGTCATTGAGCTCGTGGAGCCGCTCGTTATACCACGCAATCGAGTCGACTTGCGTATGGTACCACATCGAGTGCGGGTCGTACTGGTAGTGCGTCGGGCGACGACCGCTCTGCGACTCTTGGACGAGCGCGTGCTCGAGGCTCGCGCGCACCTCAATGCGCTCGGCGACGTGCGCCTCGAGCTCACCGGACTCGACCGCAATGTAGACAGCTGCGACTTGGTGCGGGAAGATCGTGTCGAGGTACTTTGTCAGCGCCGCATGCGACCGCAAGTGCAGCGGAAGGTCGTCGATGAGCACGCTGTACTGCTGCGTGTCGAGCTTGGAGAGGAACTCGTGCCGACGCTCCTTGTACGCGACGCTCTCTTCGTAGATGAGGTACATGGTCGTGAGCGTGATGCCAAAGGCTGCGAGCACGGTCGCCCACAACCGCTTGTCGCCGTCCGTGAGGCCGCCGATCGTGAGCCGGTCGATCCAGTGCGCATGCGGCTGCGGCTCGCTGTAGTACGCCTACCATACGCCATTCGATGACATGTCCAAGGTACATGCACGGCGACTACTAGTACCGGGAAGAGCGCGATGGAGAGAAAGACGCCCATGAGCGCGAGCTTCTTCCCGACGCGGACGAAGCGCAGGAACATGAGCGTCTCGAGGCCGCACTTGTCCATGAGCTCGTCGTCCGTCAGTCGCAGCACGAACGGGATCCAGCGAAAGAGGCCGGACGGCAGTGGCGACTTGGGCGCTACCTCGTACAGCGACCGGCAGCGCACACACTCAAAGAGCGCAAAGCCGAGGAGGAGCATCGGGCCATAGATGAGGAGGCCGTTCGAGATGATCGCCGCCGACGTCCCGGTCGTCGCAGCTGCCGTTGCGTTCATAATCGTCAATCGGCAAAGTGGGGATCAGATGCGCTGATGTGGGTGAGCGGATCGGATAGACGCACGCAACTTTACGGTAGAAAGGCGTCCACCCGCCGTTGGCTTGACGAGCTAAGACTACTCACTCGTACGAAGACGCTTTATGATGTACAATATATTCAAGGCAGTCGTGCGCTACCTAGTATCGCACCCGTTGGGCGGAAGGCTGACGATTTGACAAGATTTTTCATGATTCTTCAGCGCGTTGTCGACCATTGGATGTCGACTTGGCTTGTGCATGGTCGCTTGGGCCAAAGAGGGGCCGCAAAAGCACGCGAGTGCGTGAGAAGGGTGAACGACAGAGGACAGCTTCTCGAAACGCAGCTCCATCCTGGCTCCATCCCGCGGAGGGATCGCGGAGGATGTTAAAAATGGTAAATGTGGCTTATTCTGGCATATGCCACAAATGAAAACGACAGGCCGCATATCTCTCGTTGTAGAGCTCGCACGTCAACGCAACGTAGCATTTTAGACTCTCCCAAGTGTTATCTATCACTGGACAGCGTTTGAGCGATTTTGTTTTCCGACTCGATTGGGCCGCTCGCGTTGTCCGAAGTGGCGGTGACCACGGCAATATCGCGTCGGATTGGTCCAAAATAGAAGCAAAAACAACCAATCACACGATGTCCTGAAAGCGATGCGGCCAAGTGGCGCTGCATTGTCAGCCCTGTAGCGTCCTTCAATGCGACGATCAATGGTATAAGAGCCTCCAGGCGAGTTCTATGACCAAGCAGCTTTATATATACGCGTGCAAATGGGATCGTATGTTAATATCAAGGTTTCAATGGCGGCGCTGGAAAAGGCAGCAACATTTTGATCGTCGACGGACAGGCGTCAAAAGGGCGTCACTGGCTGCACAGAGCGCGGTGGCGATGACTCAGGAGCCGGCTTTAGCGAGGCATCGATTGCAACGCGTCACTCAGAGCGTCCGGCACGCGGCGAGAGAGACAAACGAGCGGCGAAAAGTCATACCACGCGTCGCCGTCATCAAAGAGCGGCAACGCGTTGGCGCGGGCAACGTGGTGGTCGCGCACCAAGCGCCGGAGAAGGCGCTTGAGACGAATGCTGTTGACGGCACGACGGCGCGCCTCCTCGCGATGCCGCGCCTCCTGGGCCGCCTTGTTGTGCTTGACGTAGAGCGCGCGCATGATCGGACGCATAACGCACTGCTGCTGTCCGGAATGCTAATGTCCTGTCAACCAATCAGTGGGCTACTAGTTGGTCTACTCCAGATGGCGTATCGAGATTGTGTTGGCGAGCTGATGCGAATAGTGCGTAGCGTCGACCAGACCGTGTCGACCTTGTGCTATGTTGACACATGACAGTCGACACTCTACTTGACGCGTCCGAGGGGCCAAGTGTCATCTCAACGACAGCTTCGCAAGCGGCAAGCCACGCCATGCGTCTCCTGCCAGCGGCGACAATCTGGTGGCGACCACCACAAAGTTTGGTATCCACACTGCCGGTGTAAGCTTACCTCATTCAACAAGAAGTCTTTGGGTCGACGGAGCGTCTTGCGCTGCACAGGGAGGATCGATCTGCACGGCAAGCCCCAGTCCTCGCCGGATAACCCTAGCCCTGCGGTCTCGCCACCGGCCAACGGCAACGGCTTGGCCGTCCAGTAGATGCAACGGCAGTCGTGCGGTGATGCAAGCACAATCACATCGGTCATGCCCGTGCTAAGCTTCCAGCTGCACCATTCCGGCCGCGTCGGCGTCGCGTACCTCTGCCACCTCGATGAGTGGGTGCCGGACGAGCACCGGACGCACTGCGCCGTGTGCCGCCAGTCGTTCTCTTTCTTTACGCGCAAGCACCACTGCCGCCTCTGCGGCGAAGTCATTTGCATGCATTGCTGTCGCTTCGTACGCTTTCACGACACCCACCGCGTGCGCGCGTGCGTCGACTGTGAGGTGCAGAGCCGTCTCGTCTTCGCCGAGCCGGCGCGCGCTCTGCCCTTGACACTGCCCACCACCCGACACCGCGTGTACGCGGGCTGCGAGTCGGCGCATGACGAAGATCGAAGCCTTGCCTACTGGGCGATCGCCATTCTCTTGGG
The DNA here is from genome assembly GCF_000281045.1 of Saprolegnia diclina VS20. NCBI lineage: Eukaryota > Oomycota > Saprolegniomycetes > Saprolegniales > Saprolegniaceae > Saprolegnia > Saprolegnia diclina. Next base: position 131,921 of record NW_008246084.1, on the reverse strand, counting down.
CGGCATGTGGCTCCATGGCGATGCGGCGTTTTGGGTCGGGCTCTTTGGTCTCTTCCTTGTCGGTAGCAGCATGCTGCACCTTCTTTGGCCGTGTCTGATGACGCTGCCTCCGACAAGAGCACCACCTAAGGCTCCTGCCAAAGCGTACTGAGCTCTCATGTCATTACTACACGAATCGTCGTATTTTCTGAAAGTATCAACATATCAAGTGATGCAGTATTCGATCGGTGCAGTGTGGCATTACTTGAAGAGGCGCGTGTACGTGATGACGACGAGCGACGCCGCCGAGAGCGCAAACGTTAAATAGAGCCAAATCATCTTCCCAAACGGACTCGCGTACGGGTTCTTTGGGAGGCTCGAGAGCTTGAGCTGCGTCTGGAGCACGACAAGGCGCTGGCGCAAGCAGTAGACAAACGCTGCCGGGATCACCCACTACGTGTCCATCAACCCGGAAAGCTCCCTCGACGCACGCGTACCTGGATGCCAAGACCCGCGTACGCGCCAGTGATGCCCACCAGCATGCCCACGTCTTCGGTGCACAGCGCCACGAGCAGCGGCGGCACGACAGCCGCGATCGCAAAGATGGTGGTCGGGCTGCAGTGGCGGTTGCTGGCCGGCGAGTTGGGCGCGCCCTTGAAGAGCGTGTGGAGGTTCTCCCGCAGCGTGATGCAAATGATCGGGAACGACGTGCTACCGACATATTGGCATCCCGACGTCGACATTGTGTCGTACCTGAGAGTAAAGACTGGGAACAAGCTCAGAAAGTACGCAATGAAGCGGACGGGGTAGTCGTTGAAGTTGAGCGTGTACACGTCCTAGCCCATTTTGCCACGATGAGCCTCACAGCATGTGCAGTACGCAGAGGAACCTGGATGTCGGAAGGTTGAAAGCGAAACGTGGCCGAGATCGAGAGGACGACGTAGACGACCATCACCGCCTATATCCGCATGCGGTTCTGCTTGGTGATGGGAAGGAGAGGCGTACGATGAAGGCGTACAAGAGCACGAGGCCGACTGACCGCTTCTTGCTGATGGGCGCGATGATGCCCGGGATGCTGTGGTGGCACATGAACGAGTAGATGCACACGCCAAAGAAATTGGGCAGCGACGTGATGTCTTCGTGCGCGACGACGTCGGCGACCGGCCGGCCTTCGCCGCGGCCAATGCCCACGAACGCGAGGATGATCATGAGCGCGAACGACGCGTGGCGCATGATGGTTGTGATGAGCTGGATGCACTGCGTCTTCTGCATGTGGCCAAAGGCAAATGAGCCGAGCGCGAGCCCAAAGACAACCACGAGGATGCGGTAGAGCTGCGCGCTGTTCATTGCGACGTTCGGGCACTCCCACACGGCGGCGTTGGCGGACGGGCGCGGGCAAATGATCTCGCGCAAGCTCTTTGGGATCGCTACATATCATGTGAGAGAGGGATGACATGGACGAAGGGCGTACCGACGGCGTAGATGGCCAAGTCGCCGTACAGGTAGGCCGCGACGCACGCGTAGAACGCGGCGAGACCCTTGCGCGAGAAGAGCTCTTGGGCTATGGCGGCGATCTCGATCTACTCGGCGCATGACGCCTTACGCTACGCAAGCACGGCGATGGTACCTTTTCCGAAATGTCAAAGCGCAAGCCCGCGACGTAGCCTTCTTCTTCCTAGGATAGTGTGTCCATGAAGCTGGCGAGAATCGCTCGGTGCTTACCTCGATGTGTGTCAGGAACGGGACGGCCTCGGAGGCTTCATCGACCGCCTGCGACGCGCCACTCAATATCATGGTCAGTGAGCCCTGCTTGGTCAATACCGGCGGGTTGCTAAGGCGGCGCAGCGCGTTGACACCGGCGATGGCCTCGATCACAAACGTGGCCGAGACGTAGCTCACGAGCCCGAGGAGGCAGAGCGCGCCGAGGCCGTAGAAGAGGCCGACCTGCGCGAAGGCGTGCGGGATGGTCAAGGCGCCGGCGCCGACGATGAGGTTGAAGAGGAAGATGAAGCCCGTCACGGGCGAGTACGTGCCCACGTACGTCGAGTCGCCGGCCATTAGTCTCTGGCTGGCGTCAAAAATTGGGTTGTGACGCAATCCGTTGCGGATTGGTCCACCCAGCATTTCATTGGATGAAATCGAGATCTTTTGCACCAATGGCATGTGCTTGACACTTCAACTGCAACCCGATCATGGCTGCAACAAGTACGTGGCGTGTCGCTGGCATCGCGAGCTCCAGAGCTGACGCCAGGTCGGTCGCCAGGCGCACGGCCAGTGACGAAGGGCAAGGATACGCCGACGGCAACGGAGAACTCGCACCTTCTTGTGGTGCCAAATGCACCGCCAATCAACAAGCTACCGCCGGCGAGAACTGTGTCGGAGAAGCTTTGCTGGCTTCATACTATCTCAACGCGCCAAGAGGCGAGCGAGGTCGCCGACCCGAAGCGGCCACGCGCGACAGAAGTACCAAGGCATGGCGTGGCCTGTCTGCGGTCGTGCGTGTCGTATGGTCGCACGTTGCTCATCTGCAAGGATGCCAGCCCTTCGTACCAGCAGTCAACTCGCCCATCGACATCGTTGAAGACGGTCATGAGAGTGACATGACGAAGAAGACGAGGAGGAAGCATGATGTGTGTGTATATTGTGGCTAGCTGCTCAAAACCGTCTACGTCCTAGTGCACTCTAGTCCTATGTCTTAGCCCTTCATGTGATCTTGCACAAAACTGAACGAGTCCTTCGACATAAAGTTGAAGCCGGACGACGCCTTGGACGCGTCTTCGTTCGGGTCCTGGATCGTCTTGGCAATGTAGTTGGTCGGGATCATCGCCGCGCCCATGACCGGGCCTTGCTGCATCGCGCCCCGGGGCATCATGGGCGCTTGCGACTGCATGTACTGCATTTGCTGCATTTGCTGCATCTGCTGCATTTGCTGCATGTATTGCATTTGCTGCTGCTGCTGGAGGAGCATCTGAGGGTGCATCTGCTGCTGCGGCGGCATTTGCTGCTGCGGCGGCATTTGCTGTTGCGGTGGCATTTGAAGCAGTGGGTCAAAGGATGCGACGGGGTTCGAGGACGTCGGCTTGGCCTCGCCGCCGCCGAGGGTCAGCCCACCAAACATGTCGGTCGTCGCCTGCACCGGCGTCGGCGCCGCTGCCGTCGCGGGCTGAAGACCTTCAAAGAGCGACACGGCCGGCGCCGGCGTCGTAGGGGCCGCGTCTTCAAACCCGCCGAGAAGATCGGTGCTCGCGGCCGTCGAGCCCCGGTGCGCGCGGGACGCCGATCGCTGCTTGGGCTCGGATGGCGCCGCCGACGTCGCGTGGCCGAGCGTGTGGAGAATCTTGACCGCACGGTCGCGGACAGCCGCCTTCTCCGAGTTGGTCGCTTGCTGGAGCGCGTCATAGTTGTCGGCAAAGTACTCGTGGAAGGTTTCGCAGCCGCTCGTGTTGAGGAGGCCGTCAATGACCGTGAGGGCTTTGGACACCACCTGCCACGCGTCGTTCTCGAGGCACTCGTCGAGGATCGGGCCGACAACCTCCGCGTCCAGCGTCAATGCGCTCTTGAGAAACGCGTCGAGCTTGTCTTTGGGCGGCACGGCGCGCATCCCGCCCGGTGGGCAGAGCGCTTGGATCACATTGCGCTCGTACGAGCCGTCCGAGGCCGCGCCGGACGTCTGGCCCACGACCGGCTGCGGGTCCGACGGGCGGCGGTAGCCGTACGAGTTGGGCGGCTGCGTCGCGCCCGTGTTGTTCCAGTCGGGCGTCGAGTACCGACCTTCGTTGCGGTACTTGTCGCCGGGCGACTGCGACGGCTGGCGCACGGGCACGGGCGCAGGGGCGGCCGCCGGCACCGCATCCCACACACCGCCGACACGGCCCTTCTTGCGGTCGCCATCTAGTAGCATCGGATATGATATATAGGTTGTAGAGCCGTCGGGATCGAATACCGTAGGCACGCTGCTTGAGGTCCTTGGCGGCCGACGACCGATCGTCATGCGGGCCTCCGTAGCCGCTGCTGCCGCCGTAGCCAGAGCCACCGGGCGCGTTGTAGCCCGTGGGACCGCCGTACGTGGTGGGTCGGTACGGCTCGGACGGGTTGTACGTCGAGTTGGCGTTGGGGTTGTACGCGCCGCTCGTCGGGCCGCGGTTCGTGGCAAAGCTCCAGCCGTCGGGCGGATTCTGCGAGCCCGGCGGGCCGCCCGCAAACGTGACCTGGGGCTCGTTCGTGCGGAACTTGGACGCCTTGTCCTTCAAGTTTTCGAGGAAACCCTTGTCTGCTAAGGTAGTATGAGTCAAATAAGACTGCAATAAGGTTGTACATACCTTTCTTGTCCTCAAAGAGCGGGTTGCCCATGCCCGTGAGCTGCGGGCCACCAAATGGCGCCGGGGGTGCACCGTTCGGAGGGTAAGCGGGACCACCGTAGCCTTGCTGCGGCGCCTCCGCGCCCGGGTACGGCGGGCCGTTGTAGCCGCTGGAGCCGCCACCAGGGTACGCCGGTCCTTCGTAGCCGCCCTGGCCAGGCGGCGTCGGCCCGTTGTAGCCATTCGGGCCACCATACCCGCCGGGACCACCGTAGCCGCCTTGGCCGCCGTATTGACCCGGACCATTGTTGAAGTTGCCGTTGCTAAAGTTTTGCGTCGGCGCCTGCTCCTTGCTGCCCCACGAGAGCTTGTTGGACCAGCCGCCTGAGGGCTGCGGCTGCATTGCGTCCGGGTTGCCGACGCCCTTGATGCGACCTTGGATGCCCGCCGCCGCCATCGGCGCCGTGTTCGTGTCAAAGATGGCTTCGAGGCACTCTTTCGCGGCCTCGCGCACACGGCGGTAGTACTCGTCGCCCTTCAACGGATCCGGCGGCCCGCGAAACTCTACATCATCCATGACGTTAGGTTAGCCGCTGCAATGTAGCGTGCGCGAGCGTACGCAGGGCCTCTTTGACGAGGGGCACGTGCTTCTGCATGTCCCGGCGGAACTCGCCGCGGCCTTCTCGACACACTTGCTTGATGACCTGGAGCGCTTTGTACTTGATGTTGGGCTGCTTCTTCTTGAGGCGGCCGATGAGGTACTCCTGCACCTTCATGCAGGTCTCATACGAGTGGTTCGTCATGCGCGCGATCTCCCCGTAGAGGTACCCCGGCGTCGGCGCGTCCGCGTCCTCCGTCGCGCGGGCGAGCACGTTCTTGTCCATCCTCTCGTCGTCTTCGAAATATGGGGCAAAAAGCTGCCTTCCGTACCCGGATACACTATCCGGACAGTTGAGATCCAACAACGACACCTGGACCAATGAGAGCGCGAGATTCGCACAAAACTCAACTGCGCCCACTTTTGACGTGGATCCACTTCGTTCAAACTCAAAACCTCGCATGTAGAGGCCCCACGGGCTCGACCGCTGCTGTACATAGTACCGAGAATGCACGGCAACCTATAATGCAAATGCATTGGACAAGCGAAGGACTCGGTGTTTGTTCGCACGCGCTGTTGTGTGCAGTACGCAGTAGACGGTAGCACATAAGATTGTCGGATTGAGTTGAGCGTCGTGTGCTGGATTTCTTGGGCGGTTGAGTTGAGTGCGTCAGGTTATCAGCTCAGATCTTATGATACAAATACCAAGTGCGTTGACTGGCTAGTTGAAACTCAAAACTCAAGCAGCGCGAGTAATAGCATGCGAAACGCAGTGAGCGTGCATTGGGACATGCGGTCGGCGAGATATCTTTGTGCTCGTCGGATGCGGCCATCTTGCCACAGCGTTGACCGCTTTGCAGCTTGGGGCGCTGCTACGAGAAGGCGTCCTACATCGCGCTGGTTATGTCAATACCAAACTCAAACTCAACAAATAGATCGGAGCGAGCTATAAATAGCCCGTTGATGACAAAAGGGCAAGATGGCGGGTCGCACCGGCCAACTCGGCGACCGACTATTCACAAATTTGGCGGGAAATGAGCGCAGACCTCAAGTGTCAATACAAGACGGGCAAGTGCTTCAAGGAGCGGACGCGGAAGCGCAATGGCGAAGTTCACTCGCTCTGCGAAGAGCACCGGCTCAAGCAGAACACGATCCAGCGCCGGAGCGACCGCAAGTACCAGTCGGTGCACGCTGTTCGACGGAAGGAGCGGTCCGAGCGAAAAGCGCTGCTAAAGAAGCAGGTCGCGATTGCGCAGCAGTTGCTCAACCCGACGCTGCATGTGCTCAACCCGCTGAGTCTCGTGCCCATGGCTCTCTCGACGGCGCCAGTGTTGCCGTCGTACCCACTCGCCTTTAGCAGTCCTCTCTGCACCAAGCCTAGCGATGATAGCAACATCTCTCCTGTGCTTAGCGAGATGTCCGGGCTCTTGCGCGGCAACAAGATTGTGACCAAGTCCTTCGAGTGGGCAGACGCGGTGGCACCGAGCAGTAAATTGCCGGCTCCAGCGCACATCGTTCGACGCGACGTGTTTGCCAGCGCGCCGACCGAGACGCCACCCAACGATGCGTGGACGGACGACGACGTGCAGTTGTTGCAGTCGATCTTGCTCGTCTAGTACACTGTCGTGTGTATATCTTTAGTAATACACAGTGCGTTATTTACCAACGATTTCACCTCAAATCTAGAAGCTCGCATACCTCAACCCTAACGTTCGATAGCACTGGAAAGAGGCGGAAGCTGGGCGCGCGAGATCGACGTGTCTGCAGAGTGTCGGCAAAGACTGTACTTCTTCGCAGCAGAAAAATGCTGTCGGTCAAAGCATTACCTTCGAGTCGCGACGCCTCGCCTCTGTGCGCACGTCACAAGGAAACGCATTCGCGCTTGGGACGTCCGCGGTGGACTCGTGGACGCATCCGCATAGAATGATAGACACTACGCCAAGATCTTATCGAGAGAAAAGAAAGACCTGGTTCGAAGGGATGATCGCTGGGGCTGCTGGCATGGAAGCGAGTAGCCACAGCAACATTTTCATGCCACAAAAGCCGCCGTGTTGGCACTTTGGGGCGCTCGGGGCGTCGGAAGCCGTTGCAGTTCGACCTTTTCACATTGCAGTTCGTCGATGGCCATGCGCGATCTTTCTCCGAAGCAAGATTCAGGTTCGAATGTTGGGCCACATACAAATATCAAGAGGTGGGTCCGCGGCGCAAGCTGTTTGAATATCCCAGATTCAAGTTGAAGGCACCCACATGTCCCGGTCGGCATACAAACTCTAAGACGCTTTCTATTTTTAGCTCAAATGACTTGGCAGCACGACAGCGTCGCTTTTTTCTGCTCAAAACCAAATTATTTAAATTCAAAAATATTATAATAATACAAAAAGTGTGTTGCGTCATCCCGGGTCGTGCGCCGCGGTATTGGTCAACAATTTTAATTCGCCGGGATGCGCGCCTCAAGTTTTTTATTCGTCTCGGCGTCGATAAACTTGGTTTCAGTATCACCATATGACGCCATGGAAATTAATTTGAAGTCTGGTGTCGCATCTCGGGCACACTTAATAATCCATGCGCAACCTGGATGACGAATCTGGTTTCAATATTCAATTTCGCAGTATATCGGTTGAAAGAGGCATTTGGGGGGCAAATACTATTTTCTAAAGATGGATAATGAGAGGTAATGCATACTGAGAGAGGCGACGACGCTCCGGTTCGCCGAGGAAGAAGATTCTTGTGACTTCGGATTGTGACCAATCCCACACCGCGAAATCCTAACGACGGCGTTTCATTGGTGGAATCCAGTGCCATGTTGTGGGCTTCGAATCCTGGAGGGTTTTTGTTGCGTTTAAAAAAATACGATGTGAAACTGGCCATGCAGCGTGTGGTATACAAACTCCAAGAGAGTTGCGGCACGGTTTTTTGCGCAAATTTTCATTTTTCATTTTCACCACGCCTGCCAGCGAAGATCCCAGCATCTCTTCCTGCATCGACATCCGACCTCGATGACCCCTCGCACTGACGAAGCCCGCTCCATGGACGCGGAAGCGGACCTGGACTTCCTCATGCAGAAGAACATGCGCAAGCTGCGCATGAAGGCCGTCGCCAAGAAGAAGAGCGCGATGAACGTCCCGACACACCCGCTCACGGCGCACTCGTTCGCGACCATCTCGCCTAAGGAGAAGAGACGCGAGCCCAAACCGCATGTGCTCAAGAAGGACTTCTTCGCCGTCGACGTGCCCAAGCTACACGCTGCCGAGGCCTCGTCGCCGGACGAGAAGCGCCGCAACATTACGATTTTTGAGTGCGCCAAGCTCTTCAACGACAAGGGCCAGGTGCTCACGCCGCAAGAGTTTGAGCTCGGCGGGTCGCCATGCAGCATGTCGCCGAGCCCGAGCAGCGACTACGGCTCGTTCGGCTCGCTCGGCCGCAAGTCGAAGAAGTTGCACAAGAAGTCGCTCAAGACCAAGCCGCTCACGACGTCGCAGATGCTCCGCGAGATGGCCTGGGAGCAGCTCATGCTCGAGCTCATGACTGCGCTCCTCCCGCGCATCGACGTTCTCTCGGAGCTCAACCGCAACCTCGTCGTGTCGCGCTCGCCCGGCAAGCCCGGTCAAACCATGGACCTTGTCGCTTTCCAGCAGCACCTCTCGGCGCGGCTCCTCCAGCTGCACACGGAAGAGACGGAGCTGCCCGCGCCGTTCACACCGGCAACCAAGCTGGTTCAAATGTACATCAACGCAAGCCTTGTCCAGCACATCACGTACGAGTTCATGAAGATCAAAGACGCGCGTGCGATCGCCGCGCACACCGACATCCTGCTCGCCATCTACGACACGGTGCCGGGTCTGCGCTTTGACATTCTCAACGCAATCGAAGCTGTCGGCATTGAGCTCTACAACCTCCAAGCATCGTCGCCCTCAGGCCTCTCGATGGAGGGCATCGTCAATCTCCTCGGCCACCTCGTCCGCTTCCAGCACGACCTCTCGGTGCAAAGCCAGGAAACCATGTTTGACGATATGGAAGACGACGGCCTTGCCTCGAGCGACGATGACGTGGCGGTCTACGAAAGCGCCAAGCGGTCGCTGTCGATGTTTTGCCGATCGTGGTCGCTCTCGACGGTCTCGCCCAACGACAAGTACCCTGGCGACTCGTCCTTCTCGGGCAGCGCCAACCTCGGGTCCAACCCCACCGTCAAGGCCCTTGTGTCGACCTTGACGGCGCTGACCAAGGCGTCGCCGCACCACAGCCTCGACTTTCTCTTGGGCTGCTTGCTGCGGCGGTGGCCTGCCCGGTGCACGTCGCGGCAGCTGCTCTTCCTCCGCCTCCTCGCGGTGCAGCTCGTGCAACTGGCGTCGGCCAATGTGTACCTCGAGCATTTTCCCAAGGCGGTCTTCGATGCGTTCAACCGCATCCGCCTCTGCATTTTGTCGCCACATGTGCTCGTGGCGCGCGAGGCCGGCGGCCTCTGCGACGACATGCAGCTGCAGCACCTCTTCTTGTCGCGCGACAAGACGTTGCTCGACATGGTCTCGTCGGCGCTGCACGACAACGCCAAGCTCCACTGGAACAAACAGATCCAGTCCCTCTCAGACGATCGCTTCGATGCGATGCTCGACCTTGCGTGAGCCAGTCCCGTACAGTAGAAGAAACCCACAAAAACAACACGACTATTTAACCTTGGCAGCAGCACGCGCCGTCTTCTGCGACCCGTCCGATGCGCTCGCATCTTGGACGCGCATCTTCGTCGCGCCGTGCTGCTGCCAACCCCTCTCAATCTTTGTCGCTCACTCATCTCATCTCGTATTCTCTTTGTAGATGACTGCGCCGACACTGCCGTTAGCCAGCTCAGTTTGCCGTAATCTCAATGCAATCTGGGTTTCGTTCTCGGATTGTGTTGTATCTGAGTTGCTGGGCAGAAGCTTGGATCTGGTACCAACCCAGACGAACGACCCAGAAGCGAGACGACGGTAGTACGAGGGTCGTGCGTTTGATCAGATGCAAAGCGGTCGCCAAGAAAAGCTTTGGCTGACGTGGAAGGTTGACGTGAGAGCTACTACGGTGCTCGCCGCATCTGGCACGGGTAAGCTATCGTATAGCCAGGCACGGTCATTACTCCGCAGTTGGTGACGCACCATTTCACAGAACCAATTTGCCGTGCTACCTCGGGATCGGCGCGGTTGAAGTGGCAAGGAGTGTGGTTGATCGTTCGGCCGAGCATTCTTGTGGTCGACACTGCCGGGACCGTTCCAGAACCATTGGCCATGCGTGATGCGCGAGACTAGATCTGGACACAATGCGGATTCTGCCCTAGGGTGCATGCCACGCGGCTTCAAAGTGCAAGGAGCAGTGCCACCATGACTTCTCTCTGCAGCTAAAATCACGCCACTTTGAACCTTGCCACCGGTCTCGACCGCGCTACCCTTCATCGCACAGGCGCGATTAGGTATATAGACTGCATTCTGTACATTGTGCTCTGCGTTCATGGCGGTCATGTCGAAAACGTCACCGTGCAGCCGTCCACTGGGGGCTCAAGTGCGGTGGGTTTAGCCATTTTGTTGCGGCTGCCCAGCGCTGTGATTGGTCATAATCCCGACGTCCACAAAGCCGACAATGGCCGACGACGCCCGAGCCCAGCGCCGCGCCCGCATCCTCGCAAGCCAAGAGAAGCGTCTCAAGTACGTGACGGGGCAGACGGGGTCGCTCGCGCCCGCCAAGGACCCAGCCCATGACACGCTCGAAGAGATGGCGAAGGAGCTCGAGAACGAAGAGGCGGCGACCAAGGAGCTCGTGATGCCCTCCGTGCGCGTGGACCCCGCCCAGCGCCGCCGCGACGCTGCGCTGCGAAAGGCCAAGCAGCAAGAAAAGGTCGCCGAGCGCCTTGGTAATGTCGAGAAGGAAAATGAACCCGAGACGCCAGCGACGGCGGCAACGACCTCGACCACGCCGACGACCACGGCCGTCCAGGCGCCGACGCGCACCGCAGACACGGCCAAGTCCAACTACTCGCGCGACGTGACCATGTTCAAGATGGAGCAAACGGGCGCGCTCCTCGTGATTCTCATTGCCGCGATCGTCGTCGGGCTGACGCTGGACCTCGAAGGCCTCACCGCGTCGGTGCTCTCTAACCCACAGTACGCCGCCGTCCAGGCGCTCCTCGCGCAGGGCATCCCGATTGAGTCGGTCAAGCAGCAGCTCGAGCGCGACCAGGTACTTGTTACTATGTACTTCTCCAATCCCTCATGTTGCATGCTAGATGGACGTGACGATCCTCGACCACATCCAAGCGTCGCTGGCTCGTGGTGACAGCGTTGCGCCAGCGTCCTCGAGCTGGTTCCTGCCGTCGTTTTCGCACCCGCCGCTCATGCTCTTCCCCGTCGCGATTCGCCTCCTCTTCTCTGTGCTCTTCAAGGTCGCCCGCAGCATCGTGGGTGTCCCCGTGACAGGCGACCACGAAGCCGACGACTCGGGCATGATCATGAAGATGGTGCTCAGCCAGGTGCCGATGCTCCGTGACATTCTTCGCATGGGCAAAAAGCTCTTTGATGACGTGTGCGTGCTTGTGGTGCTCGTCTGCGTCACTGCCGCGCTCCGCGTCGTCGTCCTCTCAGCCTAGCGACTCTTCGACTACCTGTTTTCTTGCTAATTAGTCAATCCTTTTTCTAGTCGCTGGCAAAGAGGAGGCTCGGGTTGGCCTGCACAAGCATCTCCTTGATCGCGATCACATCAAAGCTCTCGGACTCCAAGTTGGTCACAATGCGCTGGATGCTCCTAGATGTAGTGCACATGACCAGATTGCAATCGATACCAGATTTGAAAGTACGCCGTAAAAACTGGTTTGAGGTGGGCTTGAACCTTTCGACCGTCGCGGCGCGGCTTGCCTTCCCAGCCGTTGTGACCGCCGAGCGTGAGCCACTTAGGCACTTCCAGCATCAACGGCTCATACTTGCGCATCGTCGACGGGTCGACAAGATTGGAGACGAACGTCGAGAGCGCTGCGAGACTGTGCTCGGGCTACCACAAACTATAGTTAGTTAGTCGGCTCGTGTAGTCGAAATATACTTGGAACCAAAAGACGAGGTTGGCCTCTTCCTTGAAGACGACCATGTCCAAAAAGTCCTTCTCGTACGCCATGTACTTGTAGTCGAATAGTTGTTTCTGGAGGCTACTGTGTTTGGCAAAGACCCAGTCCCGGCGCGCGTCCAGGAGGAAAATACCCGGCTCAAACACGTCCCGTGGGATCGACTGGTAGCTGCGCTCGAGCGCCGAGAGCGAGAAGAAGACCGTGCGCCGGAGACTCGGCGGGTGCGGCCATTTGATGGACGCCGGGCGCGATGGCAGCGCCGAGCTCGTTGCGATTGCGCGCGCCGCTTCTTCCGCGTCGAGCTCGCGCAGCTCTTGTGTGATGCGCTTGACGTCCTCTGTGGCGCCACGTTTGGTGGCTTTCTGAAGCCGTTCCAGTCGACTCTCGCGCTGTAAAAGGTGCTGGAGCTGGTACATCTAACGCCAACCATCCATAGCCATCTCTCTTATCAAAGGCGACGGCGTACGAGCTGCTCGGGCAGCAGATTTGGACGGTACGCGCGCCGGTCTTGAAGTGCTTCCCGGAGCTCGCTCGTGGACATGGCCCACGGTGTCGTCACGGGGCCGTGGCCCGGCAGACGCAGAAAGATCGTGTCACCGTTCCCAACGTCTACGTGAACATTATTGTCTTGTACTGTGTGGACTTGGTTGTACAGTAAATGTCGAGGTGGGCGTCGTGACGCAGGATGCGTCCTTGAAAGCTGAAAATGTGCTCCGAGATCGGAACGGTCGCGAGCTTGTGCTTGGCGATGCGCCACTGCTCGACGAGGAACGCCTGGAGCGTCTCGATCGTCGCGAGCTTGGAGACGCGCGTCGTAAACTTGTCGGTGCGCGACTCTTGGCACGTGCTCACGTACACAGTCATCTCTTGCACGAGGCGGGCGCCGACCTTGACCTGCTTGACCGGCATGCGTCGGGTATTTTTAGGTGGATGAATCTCAACAATATATATGCATTAGGGAGTGTATTGGTGTAGAACGTCCTTTGATTGACGACCAAACGCTAGGATTCTATGGTCCTTTCCCGCTCTAAAGATGTGTGCGCTCCGTACCTCGATTTCGCCCGCGACGTTGGCTTTTCGGTCCCCTGTTCCATAGGATGTTAGGGGCCGTCATGACCAACCAATGCAAAAGACATAGAGGACGCTGTATACGTCTTGGTTCTCTGCAGCAACACAAGGGCTATCCTTGTACCAGGTTTCGGTGCCAAGCTTTTTGGCGGACGCAATACCTCTCGTCCAGACGCCAAGGACGCCGAGCTCGAATCGCGGGTAGGGTTATCCTTCCGAGCCCAGAGACGCGTTTTTGCATGCGTCTGTTGATGGCACGAGTCGTCGCGCGCCGTAGATGACGGGTGTTGTCGTCACTCTAGTCGTATCCATGCGCCCGTGGTCCATGAAGAGTCGGTCGCACAACATCGCACTGCTCAGGTCTCTTGCGCCAATCGGACGGGTTCCTTGAGCGACCTCCATTGCGAACAGCTATAAAGCCGTGTGCGTATGGACAATAGAAACGCCATGGGCATCTCGCTGCCCTTACGGTCGTGCTCGGCGCATACTTCCAGGTCGTGCGCGTTTGCTTGATGACAGTTGCGTGTGTCTAGCCTTTGTGCCCCGGGGCACGACAGTGCACCTTCCAGCACGGATACTGCAACGGCATGGCGCGTTTGGTTATTTGCCGCATAGCGCAATCCAGCCATGCCCACGGACGTCGAGCTCTTCCGCCCGGCGGCGACGATCGCCATGTACGCGGACGTGCGCCACGCGACGCTGCAGAACGGGCTCAAGGTCGAGTACGCGGTCCATGGCGCCGACGACGCCGCCGAGAAGGTCCTTCTCATCATGGGCCTCATGGCCGAGAAGGAAGCGTGGCTGCCGTTGATCGCGACGCTCCTGGACCCGAGCTCGCCGTCGGCGCGTCGGTATCAGTTCGTGACGTTTGACAACCGTGGCGTCGGCGGCACGGACCACCCGTCGGGGCTGTACACGACGTCGATGCTCGCGAACGACGCTCTGCAGCTGCTCGACCACCTCGGATGGCACCACGCCCACATCGTGGGCATGAGGTAAGCGCTAGCGCTCCATTGCACTGTGTCACCAAGCGTCGGTGGGTAGCATGGGCGGCATGATCTCGCAGGAGCTTGCGTCGGCGGCGCCTGAGCGCGTCAAGTCGCTCGGGCTCATTGTGACGTCGCCCGGGTTTGTTCAAGGCGCGACGCCCCGCCCGATGCAGCTCGGCGGCTACTGGGAGCTCGCAAAGAACCTCTTCTCAACCTCGCGCCACGAGATTGCAACCAAAATGATACACGTACTCTACACGGAGGAATACCTCAGCCGCACGGATGCGGAAGGTGTCGCGTACGGCACTCACGTGTACAACTACCACTGGGAACGTCTCGCCCACAGCCGGGCGACAGCGACAGGTATGTGCGGCCAGTACTCGGCGGTGCTGCGGCACCACATGAGCGCGGCGCGGCTGCGAGCGATCGCCAAGGCCGGGTTCCCGATCTTGATCATCGGCGCGCGGCTGGACCGGCTCTTGCATCCCAACAACTCGGACATCCTCGCACGTCTCCTCAAGGGCGCCAAGACGCGCAAAATCATCTACGAAGACGCAGCCCATGGCGCCCACATTGAGAAACGCGTCGAGATCGCAATGGCCCTCGATGCGCATTTCCAGACGCGAAGTCTCTTGTAGCGACGACATTGACCCAATTTCTAGCTAATATGATGTCTTTCAATCGTCACTCTAGTAGCCTCTTAGTGTATTCGCTTGGACTATTTGCGAAATGTTAAAGAGGTATTCCGCGAAAGACCGAGCAAAATCCAAAGTCAAAATGATCCAAGAGACAGAGTCTCCGTGTCATTCTCTGGCATTGGCTGGGCTGTGCACCAAGTGCAGCAAATGACTGCGACGCGACCCACCAAGACGCGTTGAGGACTTGGACTACTTGTAGAGCACATGGTACCCATGTGCAATCGCTGACAAGGAGGCAGCCAGGTCCAAAACCTCTGAGAATCGATATGCTCCGATCGCCGACATCTAATGCTGCTTCATTCGGGTGTCCATAGCGCGACCAAATGCAGAGATGGCCTTATGTACCAATGTTTGGTGCTCCACACGCTGTGAGAGGTTCTCTACGCATGTGAATTCGCTGCAAATGACGCTATTTGAAGGCAACCCCCTGAAAATCAATAAGATCGGATCGCCGACATCTTGAGCCGCTTCATTCGGCACCAGCGAGGGTATGACAAATTTATACATCGGTGCACAGTTTTCCCTTGCCAATGCGCGTCAACCATCGATTCTATATGACTTTACAGGCCTTCCAAACGCAGAAAATTGGATTCTACTTTAAATGTGGTTAGATATGGCTATATGTGGTAAGTGCATCTACTACACTTTGGCTTATAACTTTAGCTGTACACCTCAAACGCCGGCGCGGCATAGCCCTATGTACTCTAAATAGTGTCCTCTATCGCTCGACCAAGCTGGGGCGCTTTCATTTTCAAACGAGGGTTGGTCGACCGGTCGCCCTCAGGACCGGCGATGGCACAGACTGTCGCGCGGGATTGGTCAAAAAGCGAAGAAATGAGCCAATCAAACGTGATATTTGATAAACCATTTTATGACTGGATCATTGTATTGACGTGGCGCCGTGATCACGCTCGAACACCAATCGTCGAGCAACGACAATACCATATACTGTATATATATATATGGTATTGTCGTTGCTCGACGATTGGTGTTCATATATATATATATATGGTGCTTGTCGTATAAATCATGTTTCTTTTGTTATTTGTTAAATTGACTACTTCATTATTATCTACTGCGACGTATTCTAGCTACAATAAGCCCAACTCGTGGGCTCTCGCCAGCAACCCGCGCAGCAAGGTCTCTTCGTACTCGAGCGCCACGTCCAGTCGCCCCGGAGGACAAGGTGCGAGGACCAAGTATGGCTCGTGCACCATCGGCTGCCCCGTCTCGATCGCTGTGATAGCGCGGACCAGCGTATCGATCGCTGCAACACGCTCGTCTGGTGTCCAGAGCAGCGGCGGCGCGTGCAGGAAGTTGCCTGTCCGAGGAATGCGGTGGAGGCTCGGTGCTTGCTGAAGAATCGCTTGCTGCATGATCGCCATTGGCGACTTGCTTTCGGAGCTCTGTGCGTCGGTGTCAGCTTGCGCGGCGGCTGAATCAGCCACAAGTGTTGGCGCCAATGTCATCGAGGTGCTTGGAATGCAGTCTGTTGCGTCGTCGAGGGTCGTCGTCGTAGGTTCGGTGGCTTGTTGGAGACGTGCAATGGTGGCGTGTTGCTCGTCAATGGTCCGTTGAGCCACAGCGAGCTTTGTCGTGAGCTCTGTGATTCGGGCTAGTGCAATCTCGAGTAGCGTTGCAGCCTTCGGAGCAGGCGCCGTTGAGCGCACTGGCGCTGGCGTTGTGGTGGCAGCCGGGGCTGCCTTTTTGTGGGGAGCAAGCGTAGGCTTGGCCACCAGCTTGGTTGTCTTGGCCGTGGGCCGGGTCACTGGTGTCTTTTTGGGCTGTGGCTTGGGGCTCGGCACTGGCTTGGCTGCTGTGCGTGCTTGCTTGGCCTTGCGGCGCTGCTCGGTGGCGTAGAGAGCGGGGTAGGTCTCGCGGAAGAGCTGTTCTTCGCGCGCGCGGCGCTTGGCCTCCTTGTCTTGGATGTGCTGGCTGTTGTAGAGCATGGTGTTTCGATAATGTCGCGATGCCATTGCGCTCGTCGTAAAAGCGATTTGCAGGTTTTTCCCTGGTGAAGCGACGGGGCATGCTAGCTTTTACTCGCAGCCTTTACAGCCCGACAGTTCATAGCCATGGTTTTTGCGCTATCGCAGGATGGACGCCATCAACCTTCCGCGATTGTTTAGCAGGCTTTTGACCTAGACATACCACTGCGAGCAACGATCTAGCTCGCACTTTGAAACAATACTTATTGTGGACCTTTGCCGTGCACCGCGTCGATGCAATGCAACGAGAGACTGCCACGTCATGAAACCGATGGATCACTCTCTCAGCCTTTATAGCTTTTGCAACGCTATGACGCATGTTTCAGCATAACGTCTTCTTCATGCAAGCTGTGCTCACATCGAGGATGCACCATCATGTCCGCCGCTGCGAGAGGACCGACACCAAGACCCAGCGGCGTTCAGACGTGTACCTCTCAACCTCTTAGCCACACACCCACACACGCGGTACCATAGCATGTAGCTCCAAGCGCCATCACATTGACGTTATAAAATGCACTCTTCCACAAAAGGCACGTCACGGCGCGGTAGGCTCGACGGCAAAATGGTCGTGGAGCGCGGCGGCCACCTCGCGGCGCATCTGGTTTTGGACGCAGTGGCCCGACGATTCGAAGAAGACCTTGCGCGTGTGCGGACCCTCGAGGTGCAGAAAGAGGTAGTCGGCGTTCTTCGGGTGCAGAATCCAGTCGTGCGCGGCGCCGACGATGAGCATCGGAAACCCGTGGGCGCGCACGGCCTCAAGCCGCGCCGGACTCATGTTGTGGCCAAAGACCGCCGCGTGCTGGCCCTGCACGCCCGCCAAGTTGAACGTGACGCCGTCGAGGAGCTCGAGGTGGTACTGATGCAGCATCGCATGCACCGTGCGGCCGTCCGACGTCGTCTGCGCGAGGTAGTGCTTGGGATAGAGCGTGCTCATCATCGTGTCGACGATGTCGTGCATCGTACGCGCAAAGCCAAACTTGGCCATCGTCAGGTACGTCGCAAACTGCGCAATGCCGGGAAACGCGCCCGTCGTGTGCCCCGGTGACGACACGATGAGCGCGAGCGACCGGACGAGGTGCGGCGCTGCGTACGCGAGCTCTTGCGCCACCATGCCGCCCATGCTACACCCAATGACGATGAGATGCATGCTCAAACAAGGATGGATCGGTGTACCTGACGCCGACGACATGGACGCGGGTCCAGCCGAGGTGCTCGAGAAGCAACCGCGCGTCGTCTGCCAAGAGCGCGGTCGTGTAGCGCACGAACGGCTTGTCCGAGCCGCCAACACCACGGTTGTCGAGCGTCACAATCTGGTACTGCGCGTGGTGGTGCGTCGACTGGTCGAGGAGCGTCGCGAGCAGCGGCGTCCACGTCTCCTTCTCGCCCATGAGGCCCATGAGGAGCAGGATCTTGTGCGGCGCGTCGTCGCCGGCGCCGTGGACAGCGTACTCCATGTGCAACCCGTTGGGCAAGTCGACGTGGCGGATGTCCTGGAAGAGCGCCTTCACGGTCGCTTGCGAGTAGACGGCCACGTCATCGAGCATCTTCAAGGCGGCGAAATGCAAACTGCGACTGCAGGATCCATCCTCGGCCATGACCACGTCGGCGTCTCGCAACGGTGATGTCATGCGGATCTGCAACACAGAATGTAGGTCCTATTTTTCCGAAGCGAGTAGCTCGACGGCAAGCGACTGACGCCAACCAACGGCTCGTATGACGAACGCGCGTCGATGACACGGGGCGACCGATCGACGCTATCGCGTCACGCAACGGGCGAGGGCCAAGACCAGCGATGCTAGTGCAACACACCCACTGCAGTGCGCCGTCTGAACTATTGCATGTGGCTTTGCCTGGGCAGACCATAATGATCCAGAGCCGTCGCAACAGCGCTTTGATCGTGGTCGCGGACGCTATAGGTTGCTGTCGGCAATCACGGAAGGTATATATCATTTTCTTCAGCGACAACTAGAATCGAAAACTGAGCGGTTGGTCCATGGCTGAGGCGATCGAGAAGCAGCGGTCTTGTCATGAGCTCGACCAAAGGACTTGCTGTCGAAGGTTACGCAGTGAGCATATCAAGCTGCTGGCCACGATGGCGCTCACCTGCACGGTACTTTGAATGCTGCCAACGATACCGGCAGTGTCGAGGGTCGCTGTCGACACCAGGTCGTTCAGAACCCTCTTGATGCGGTCGGCCTTGATCATGGAGCAAAGGTTCGACCCGTTTTGGCAAACCCTACCCAAGTGGCAAGTCGGCTGGGGACAAGAGCTGCTCGACACATCCCCGTCTTGACCATGATCCGCCTCCAGGATGATGCTACGCGTAGCGCCATTTTGCAATACAGTGCAGGCCAAAATGATAGGTTCAACCGTTTTTTAATGACAGCCGTTACAGTTTTCGATATTTGCTGGTGATTAAGGTGGCAATCGAAAGCTCTTGCCAAAAGCAATCGATTGCCACCGGAATTAGTGAAAAATGTTGAAAATTGGAGGAGAAATCACAAAAATGCGTTTTGGACCCTGGACACAAGGTTAGGTTCAAGCCAGAAATATGGTGAATACGATGCGAATCGAAGCTTGAATAAAGCGTTTACTTGCCAATAGGCTCTCCTTTGGCCCTGTAGACATCAAGGCAACGCTTCTTCATGCCGGCGACAAGGTTGGAGAGGTATACAGGGTCGAGTCCTTCCCACGCGGCCAAAATGGCGGTATTGAGGTCGTCAACACTGTCGTACTGCTTGCCGAAGCCGTAGACGCGTTGCGCAAGGAGCCCCCACACATTCTCGATGGAGTTGAGGTCGGGAGAGAGCGCTGGCCTACCCATGACGGTCAAATTCGACTCTTGAACGAAACGCTTGGTCACCCTGGCCGTGTTGATGCTGGCGTTATCATGCTGGAAGGCGCCGCCACGTCGGAATTTGCGACGCATGAAGGGCGCTAGGTACTTCTTCAACGTTTGGACGTAGCCGTCGGCGCATTGGTTGTCGTCCTGGAACGCTAGCTCTGTCTTGCCGTTGGCAAAAAAGGCGCATACAGTTTATATAGCATTATTGTATAGGCCTTTTTCTGGCCCCAAGGGACTCGGCCATACTTGTTCCGCTGCTTCAAACGAGGCGCCTGCTCATCTCGACGTACTTGAAAATGCCAGAGGACATACGGATCTATGACACTATAAGCCTGGATACGGGCAGCTTAAGGTTGTCCACGAGTTTCGTGGAGCTGAAGTCACCAGGCGCCGCTGGCTGGCACAAGCGACGCTCATTTCGTGGCTTCAGAATGCACGGACGGCCCTTCGTAAAGCACTTGTCATAATTTTCGGGGTCCTTGAGGTAGTGGTAGACGGCGTTTTGCGCTTGGCCGATCTCCTCTACGATACGTCGTAGGCTGAAGCCATGGGTGGCAAGAGCCCTTGTTTGTACAAGTTTGAAGGCTTTCCACGGCCCATTGTCACCCAAACGCGCATGTTATATGTCGTACATACACTAGGAATCAAATCTAGCCTATATCGCGCCTTCGGTCGTCAGTAGAGGTCGTGAAATGGCGGCAAGTGGAGTTTGAACCTAACATTGTGGCCAGGGTCCAAAACGCATTTTTGTGATTTCTCCTCCAATTTTCAACATTTTTCACTAATTCCGGTGGCAATCGATTGCTTTTGGCAAGAGCTTTCGATTGCCACCTTAATCACCAGCAAATATCGAAAACTGTAACGGCTGTCATTAAAAAACGGTTGAACCTATCATTTTGGCCTGCACTGTAGAAGCTTTCACTCAAGCCATAGCTATAACACCGATTCCGCGGCGCGCCACGTCATGAAATATCAACTTGATTTAAAACAACTGCGACACGAGGACGTTTTTCCGAAAGTGAGCGTCGAGGGCCATGGCGAGCGCGACGCGCTCTTGGACGAGGACGCCGTGGCCGGACTGTTGGTAGATGAGCTTGGTCGTGAGCTCGCCCTGCAGGTGGTCGTAGAGGATCTCCGTGTTGTGGAAGTGCAAGAGCCGGTCTTGGCCGGCGCCGACGACGAGGATCGGGAAGCCGGCTTCCCGGATCGCGCGGAGGCGGCGGGGACTCATGCTGTGCTTCAAGCATGCGGCGTACTGTCCTTTCTTGCCCGACGACGTGATGCGCGTGTGTTCGAGGCGTTCTTTGTGGAAGGCCGAGAGGAGATCGCGGTACGTCGTATTCGCATTGCCATCGACCGTCGTCTCGAGAAACGCGTCCGAGTACATGGTGTAGAGCATCGTATGCAGCGGGTCGTCGGCGCCAACGAGGAGCTTGGCGAGCTCCCAGAAGCCGCCCAGCTGCGGCGTGTGGGGCAGCGCCATGTGCACGCCGCCGGGCGTCGTCACGAGCAGTGCGAGCGACTGGACATGGTCGGGGCCGCGCGACGCGACCTCCTGCGCAATCATGCCGCCCATGCTAGAGACGTTTGTGAGCAAAGGCGATGCCAATAAGAACTCTGTACCTGATGCCGACGATGTGGGCCTTGGACCACCCAACGTACTTCATCAACAAGAGCGCGTCGTCGGCCATCTGCGACGTCGAGT
Source organism: Saprolegnia diclina VS20 (assembly GCF_000281045.1). Classification (NCBI taxonomy): domain Eukaryota; phylum Oomycota; class Saprolegniomycetes; order Saprolegniales; family Saprolegniaceae; genus Saprolegnia; species Saprolegnia diclina. Next base: position 110,678 of record NW_008246084.1, on the reverse strand, counting down.
AGTACTCGGCGGGCTTGTCCGTGCCGCCGACGCCGCGGTTGTCAAACGTTAAGAACTGATACCGGTGCGCGGTCGCTGTGCCGGGCTCGAGGAGCGTCGCAATCAGCGGGGCCCAGCCCTCCTTCTCGGACATGAGCCCCATGATGAGGACGACCTTCTCCGGCGCGTCGTTGTCGCCGTGGAGTGCATATTCGATCGTGAGCTCGTTGGGCAGCGCGACGTGGACGATGTCGCTGTAGATGTCAGCGATCGATGCTGGCGTGTATATGGACGCGTCGTGGACCATCCTTGGCGAATTCGAAAATGACAGGTGGGATGGCATCTCGCAGAGAGAATCATGTCTGTGACACGGGCGCAAGGCCGCGCCGCCACCTTGCATGCTCTTTACCTCATCTATGCCGAGCTCTCTGCGCCTCGAGTCTTCGCAATTTATGAACGTAAGAATGTCGTTCCCGGCTCCGACACACGCAACATTGCGTATTCAAATACATGCCATGCACGCTGCCACGTCATTTATCCGGATCCGGTTACACCTGCGCCATCGGGTTGCTCGCGAAGAGCTGCAGCAAGGCGGCGGCGACTTCGTGCCGCTTTTGCACGTGCACGCCGTGGCCCGTGTCGTCAAAGACGAGCTTGTGCGTCTGAGGGCCCTTGAGATGCTTGTAGAGGAACTTGGAGTTGTCCGAGTGGAGGAGCCGGTCGAGCTTGGCGGCGACGATAAGAATCGGGAAGCCCGCGCCTTGGACCTGCCGGAGCCGGTCGCTATTCATGTCGTGGCGCAGGAGCGCGGTCGCTTGGCCGATCGCGCCGCTGATCTGGTTGCGCGCGTACTGGAGGCGGTGCATGTGAAACTCGTGGAGGAGCTTCCCGACGTGGCCGTCGGACGCACCAAGAAACGTGTCGGGGTACAAGACGTAGAGAAGCATGTCGGTGATGCTTTCGCGCGTCGGCAAAATCATGTTGACGCACGACTTCCAGTAGCCGGCAAGCTGGTGCAGTCGGGGCAACGGCCCTCGGCGAAAGCCCGGCGCCGTCACGAGGAGGCTCAACGACTGCACGCGGTGTGGCGCCGCGTGCGCAAGCTCCTGCGAGATCATGCCGCCCATGCTACAGATTGACTTGAGCTGAAAGAGGACGATGGAGTCGACTACCTGATGCCAACGATGTGGGCCGACGGCCACTGCAAGGCGTCGAGGAGCTGCAACGTGTCTTGGGCCATCTGCGACGTCGAGTAGAATGCCCATGGCTTGTCCGAGCCGCCGACGCCGCGGTTGTCGAACGAGACGAGCTGCACGCGAGGCGACCGCTCGGCATCATCGAGCAGCGTAGCGATGAGCGGAAGCCACGCCTCCTTTTCAAAGTGGAGGCCCATGATGAGCAGGACTTTCTCGGGCGCCTCGTCGTCGCCGTGGACGGCGTACTCGACGCTGAGGCCGTTGGGCAGCACAATGTGCCGCGTCGTCTCGCGGTAGTGCTTGGCGACCGTCGCGGGCGAGAAGACGCTGGCGTCGCTTGGCATTGCGCAACTGGTCCCAGTGGCGTCTGCTTCGAAATCCAAAAAGATACTGTTGAGATTTCACAACAAAGGGCAAGGTCGTTCCAGAGCATCCGGCGCAGCTGCGTGCTTACGGCTCCATCGCGCCGCCGCCGTCCGACTTGTACGTACGATGACTGCAAGACTACTATCGCTCTGATTAAAGCAATAGGCTTTGCGTAGGCCTCTCGTTGCGGGGACAGCTGGAGCCCACCGCAAGCTCTGGTGTGGCGCATGGCTTTCTGCGAGAAGATCGCAGAGTGTATGCATCAAGAGTGATGGTGTTTGCGTCATCGTGTTTTAAACTTGCTGTTACAAACCACGTGGCAATCTTGAAGCAGCAATGACGACGGAGCTCCTGCCGCTGACGAGGCTCTTCACGGACGACGCGCTCGCGCAGCACTACGACCGCGTCGAGATAGCGACCTTACGCAGCGGCCTGCGCATGGCCTACGCGCTCCACGGCGACGACGACGCGCCCGAGAAGGTCCTCCTCATCATGGGGCTTCTCGGTGACAAGGAAGCGTGGTTGCCGCTTCTGTCGGCCTTCCGTGCCAGCGCCGAGAGCCGGCGCTACCAGTTCTTGACGTTTGACAACCGCGGTGTCGGTGGCACCGACAAGCCGTGGGGCCGCTACACGACCTCCGGTATGGCCGCCGATGTTGTCCAGCTCCTGGATCACTTGGGCTGGCCGCGTGCGCACGTAGTCGGCGCAAGCATGGGCGGCATGATCGCGCAAGAACTCGCGTCATTGCATACCGCTCGCGTTCGGTCACTGGCGCTTCTCGTGACCACGCCAAGCTTTGTTTGGGGTCCGTGGCCGGGCTGGGCGCAGCTCTCGGGCTACTGGGCGATCGCGACAAGCCTCCTCTTCCCGTCGCACCACACGGCCGCATCGACGATGCTCTACGTGCTCTTCCCAGACGAGTACCTCGGCACGCCAGTCCACGGTGCCGACGAGCTGACGACCGGCGCCGTCTTGTACGAGCATCACATGGCGCGACAAGCGCGGGGTGCACCTGCGCTCAGCGGTGTCCTCGGTCAGTACGCGGCCGTCGCATCCCACACAGTGAGCTATTCCCGCCTGCGCGCGGTGCAAGCGGCGGGGTACCCGATCCTCGTTATCGGCGCCAAGCAAGACCGGATGCTGCACCCCGACCACTCGACGCAGCTCTATAACGCGCTGGAGGGCCCTCGAACCAAGAGCATTGTCTTTGCCGCCTCGGGCCACGACGTGCATGTGCAGCACCGAAGTGACGTGGCAGCAGCGCTGCTATCGCATTTTGCTTCCTCCAAAGACACGTTCTAGTTCTTTGTGAGAATTGTCAACATTGTGGGGTTTCAATTTGGAGAATATTGGTGTTGGATTAGGCAAGAGTGTGTTCGGCCTCCGTGATGTTGGACGACGACGCAGCACGGGGCGGTTGCCGACTAAAGTAGCGTTGGTGTCCTTTTGCCTCTGTCCATACGAATCGCGCATCTTGACGCAGCGCCGCCACGACAGCGTCGACAATCTCCGTCGTGTCGGTCCCCGGTGGCAAGAGCGGCTGGAGTTGCCCGCGGATGTACGAGACATGAAAGTCGTTGCCGCCTTCGACCCACTCCGCCAGCGCGTCCAGGAAGAGCGCCATGTAGGCCTCGACGAGGGCCGGCACGTCGGACGGCGCGACCGTAGTCGCACTGTCGACGTTGGTGTCAACCTCTGCCCGTGCTGCCTCGACGTGTGGCGGCGTATTCGGCTGCTTTGCCTTCTTCTTTTTCGCCTTTGTCTTTGTCGTTGGCGCCGTGACGGGAGCCGGTGGCGTTTGCAGAAAGTGGAGGTCCTCAAAGCTTGATACCGGGCACACGAGGCTGGACGGCAAGATCGCAACAACCTCCTTCTTGGGGTTGGTGCGATCAACGTGAAAGCAACCCAAGCGCTCGAGCCCGCGCAGCACGAGGGCGACGGCCTTGGCTGGGTCGTGCTTCTCGACGGGCTTGTTTCCCAGCTCGTTTTGAAGCGTCTTGAGGGGAACCGGAGCGGCCACGGCGCGACTGGCGTAGCGTGTCACCAATTTCGAGATGACGTCCGGCTTGGGCGACGTCGGGAGTGTGTACTTGGTCTGCGCCACGGCGCCGGGTGCGAGCTGCAGGTTGCCGTCGGCAGTCACGACAACGTTGCCGCACGTGACAACCGTCGCTTCGACGGCAGCGACGGCGGCGTCAAAATGCGCCGTCGGCACAAACGCCGCCAGTCGCAGACGCTTCTCGATGAGTGCTCGCCAGCCGACGCACGCGCCAGTCTTTTTGAGCTCGAGCTGAATCAAAAATACGATGCGCACGGCAAGGTCCTGCACGAGCGCGTCCAAGAGGCTCCCGCTGGGCACTGGCATCGGCGCGGGCGGCGTCTTGGCCTCGACCTTTGGCTCCTTGGCCTTCGTAGTCTTCGTGGTCTTCTTGACCTTCTTTGGCTTCTCCGGCTCATTGGCCACCGATGCATGGGCATACGACCGCAAAAAACTCACATCGGCAAAGTCCGTGACGGGCCGCAGCAGCGCGGCTTCGTCGTACAGGATCGCGTCGGCGCCCTTGCCGTTCTTGCCTTGGCGAAAGCATCCGAGGTGGAGCAGCGCATCCACGAGCTCTTGCACGGTCGCTGTCGCGGTGGCCTTTTCTATGTGGCCCTGAATTGTCGCCAGGCTGACAGGGTGCGACGCCACTTGGCGTGCGAGGTGGTGGAGCACCGGCAGCGCTTCCTCTGGTGCGGACGCTGCTGCGCCGGACGAAACGAGCTGGCGCTTGGCGACGAGCGTGATGTGCGGGTCTTGCACGAGAAGGTTGACGACGGTAGCGACGGCGGCGTCGCGCTGCGCCGGCGGCAGCGTCTGGGACTTTTTGACGAGCTTCTTGCGCAGCTTGGCGACTGCGTACTGCTCTGGCGCCTGCGCGTGGATGAGCGTCGCCAGCCGAGCGGCGTGGTCTTCGAGCAGCGCGTCGAGGAGGCGGCGTGGGGCCATCGCGCTCCGTTGAACTCTTGCGACTGGACAACGAGGTGGCAATTCGCCGTGAATAGTGTTTACTCACGGAAATGGTGTACAACGGCTATATGGAGTCATTGACAGGACACGACAGAAGGCAAGTTGAGACTATGCGACAGGATTGCTAGTGCCTACTAGGTTTACTAAACTAGACTATGCCCACATAGACTCCAGAGCGCATCACATCGACGTTGTTATCAAAATGCTAGGTTTAGGTCTCCGAGTTTAGATCGACTCGACATCGTACCCAAAGCCCACGCCGCCGTACAGAGCCCGCGTCCTCACTTGCGCCTTGTACGCCTCGCCGGCCAAAATGCCATCGACCGCCGACGCAGCGTCCGTCACGATGCGCCACGCGTTGTACTGCCCCCGACGCAGCTCCACAACCACTTCAAAGATCGGCTCACCACCACGCTGCGCCAAGAGCTTTCGCAGCGGCCCGTTGTCGTCCTTCTTTTGCTTCTCCTTGGCGAGTGCGTCGCCGACCGTCACCGACTCGACGCCGCCCACAAGACCTCGCAGCGGCTTGTTCTTGAGCAACTTCCGGAGGTCGCCGTGCGCCGAGGCTACGATGCGCACGCCACGCTGCTTGCACGTACGCGCGGCCTCGACTTCGTTCGGGCGACCAATCTCGTCAATGACCATGACCTCGGGCGTGTGGTTCTGGACGCACTCGACCATCACAGCGGCTTGGTCGTCGAGCGACGGCACCATCATGCGCCGCGCCAGGCCCACGCACGGATGCGGAATGTCGCCATCACCTTCGGAACAAAACGTGGTTAGGGTTCTTCTTCTCTACCAGCACGAGATAGAGAGTCGTATACCTGCAATCTCGTTGCTCGTGTCGACGATGCACACGTTGTACTTGGTGGCGAGCTGCCGAGAGACTTCGCGGACGATGGTGGTTTTGCCGCAGCCCGGTTCGCCGAGGAAGAGAATGTTTTTGTCTTCCATTGCCAGAAGATCCGCGATCAAGCCCGCGTTGCCTTCAATGTACCGGCCGACGCGAATCGTCAGGGCGATGATCCTGTCTTGGCGGTTGCGAATCGCCGAGATACGGTGCAGTTGTCGCTCGAGGCCGGCGCGGTTGTCGCTGCCAAAGCCGCCGACGCGCTCCACGATCGAATCGAGGTCGTCTCTCGTGACGACGCGGTCGTGGTTATTCGGATCGAGGAAGAAACGTGCGCCGTTGACCCACGCCCACGGTCGGCGTCCGATGTCCAAGACAATGTCCAGTAGCTTGGCGCTGACCTCTGGTTGGAGCAGTGGCGCCGCGAGGTCAGGTGGCAATAGCCCCAAAATGTCGTCCAAGTCTTCGTGGATCACCACTGGCGGACTCGAAACAACATCGTGGGGTCGCCACGCCTGGAGGTACTCGGTCGAGACGAGTCGCTGATTCTGCTGCGCGTCAAAGCACAGCGACCGCTGACCATCGCAAGCAATGGCCTGATGGATTCTCTGGTTGGAGGCGGTCATGAGCGGCGATATGTTGTCAAAAATGGCCTTGGCGAGCACGTCTGAGGCTTGAAGCAGCAGCTGCACCGTCGCCGCCGCGGCTTGCGTGGCTTCTGGAAGCAGCGGGCGGTGGTTCAAAAAGTCGGGGCGGTCGAGGTACCGCGGGTGCGGGTGCGCAGGCAGTCCGACGACGGAGAGCATCTCGGCAAACGAGACGCTGAAGCGCGACGTCTGGTGCTCGAGGAGGAGCTCCAAGTCAATGAGTGAGGCGATCGGACTGTTGGCCAATCGCACCAAGGCGCTGGCTTGCATATGCGAGCCGTATACGACCTTGCAGACACTGGGCGAGAGGAGCACGGGCTGCAGTAGCGTCGCAACGACATCGACGCGGGTGCTCTCGCAGTCGACGATAAGTGCTTCGGTTCCCCAGGCAATCGCCAACAAGAGTGCAGACCCGTTGCCGTGGATGGCAAGCGCGATACGACCGGGTAGCCACGGCTCGCGCAAGATCGCGTGCGCGGCCACGACGTCGCGCAGCTGCACCGCCGTCTTGATCACGGCGACCGACCCGTGAAACTCGACGTTTGCCAGTCGCGGTGTGTCGTCCACGTGCGCAGGTACCGGCGGCGTCAAGGCGACTGGCTCCACCGGAATGGCCGCCGGCCGGGCGTGCGGATCGGGCTTCCGCGGCGGCGACACTGGCGTGCGGAGCGACGCACTCGACTTTTCAAAGTACGGTTGGCGTTCGTTTGTCGTGCGCAGTACAAAGCGCGGGTCTTTGGCGACCTCGGCGACCACGAGACGCGCGAGGTCGCTGCTGGTGTAGTCGCCAACGCCAGGCACAAAGCCCACGTCAAAGCGCATCGTCGTTAGCAGTGCGTGCTCCATGCGTTGGCTCAGCGCCGCGACGTGTTTCTGGACCGTCGACGGATCGATCATCGGTGGCGGTGGCGTCGGCGGGCGTGTCGCCGACACAAAGCACGGACCGTGGCCGTCGTCGTTGTCGCAGTAGCGCAGTTGAGGGTGCAGCCGCAGCGACGCAAGGACCGCGTCCACGGCCATCTCGGCCGCGCTGTCGTCGTCCACGAGCGCACGCACTTGATACGAGACGGACGACGCGTAAAACACGTCGCCGGACGCCACGGACGTAAGGATCGACGCCAAAAAGGTCTCGTGGTGCAGCGCCACGAGCGCATCGTCGCTCGCCACCTCGCTCTTTGGAGACACGAGCGCTTCGATCGCTCGGATGTTCCACATGCTGGCGTCATCCACCGTCGCTGAGCTCTCGGCCATCGACGTCACTGAGACACTATCGGCCGCGTGGACGGCATCGTTCTCATCGTCTACGTCATCGTCGCCCGCTTCCTCTTCATCATCATCGTCGTCCTCGTCATCGTCGTCGTCGTCGTTCTCGTCGTCGTCCTGGCGACTGAAAAACACCAGACGCCCCGTGTCGCTCTTGAGCGTAAAGCGAACGTTGGGCTCTTGTTGGAGCGCGCCAAGCACATGCTGCACGACAACGTCGAGCGACAGCGTCGCTGGCGGGCGCAGCAGCCCGCGCACGTCCGACTCGTGGAACGGCCGTCCTTTCTCGATCGTCGCGAGCATCGACCGCTTGATGTGCGGCAGCACCTGCGTCAGCACCTGCGTCAAGAGCGGCGCGCTCGTGTTGCTATTGCTGCGCGGCCCAAAGCAAAAGCCGGCGAGGTAGCTTGGGCGGCTTTGCAATCGCGGGTCGCGCTTGAGTGCAGGAAGGATCTGCGTCTTGATCACGCCAGGCAAGACCGGGTACTCGAGCTTGAGGTCGTAAATGACGGCTTCGCCACACGCTTCGTCATGCGTCGACAGCCAATTCAGCGCCGCCGCCACGTACGCCTCGAGTGCATTTGCATCGGTCGTTGGGCCGTCGACGGCCCATCGGTCAACCACCGCGGCCGTCGAAGTCTCGATGCGGCCGTCGATAATCGGAGCAGCATCGTCCAGAGGACGGTCGCCATTCGATGGCGGAGAGAACCAGCGAGCAAGCAAGTCCGCAAGGAGCGCGTGCTTGACGAGCACACTCGCTTTGCGCATGAGGGCCCACGGCGCGATCGTCACGAGCGCCTTCTCGCCCGTCTTGAGTACTTGAAAGCAGTCGGTCTCAAAGAGCGCTTGCTGCACAAGCTTCATCGTCTTGCTCGTCGAGTAGCCAAAGCGCGGCTTCTCCTTGACGACGCGCGCCATGGCGACGTAGTCCAACGGCGCCTTGACGATGAGCTCGATAAACTCAATCACAGTTGCGTGCACCATGCTCGGGCCATCACACGGCGTTGACCGCGGCGCACTCCACAGACGGCGGTCGCCCATCGGCATGACAACCATGTCGTCACCATCGCCCTCCAACGCGAGGCTCGGGTCCGACGCAAACTGCGCGAGGACGACCGAGATGGCTCGTGGCAGCAGGTCCGGCGCAATGTACCCCGCGCGTTCGAGGTGCCGGTGGACGCGGGTGACGGCCATCGGTTCGCCCTGCGCGTGCACGGCGTCCCCGAGCGTGATCGCATGCCAATCGAGCAGCAGATCCAAAAGCGAGTTGGACGCGAGGGCGGGCGGCAGAGACACGGACGCCTCGATCGTCGGCTTGATCGGCGAGAGGATCATGCCAGGTGGTGGCTTTGTCAAAGGCGACGTGACGTCACTGGACGACGTGAAGCGAGGCTCGCGCCGGAGAAACACGAGCGCACCAAACTCACTCGCCGGCCGCAGCAAGCACGCATGGTCGATGGCCGTGACGACGTCCGGGCCGACGACCGCCGATGCAAAGCACCCGACCGACTGCAGCCGCGCCTGGACACCGACGAGCACGTCCGCGACGTTGCTGACGCCCCACTGCGTGAGCTGCATCGCCATCGACACCAAACGCATCGGCGCATACGCAATTCGCCGCGCAAACCGCCGCGCGACAACGTCCATGACGGCGCTGAGCTCACTCGGTAGCGACGCGTCCATGTCGGCCACGACCCGCGACACCGAGGCCTTCAGCGCCAAGCAAGGACCGTCACCCGACTCGAGCACGCGCAGACTCGGGTCCAGCCGGAGCACCATGCTGACGACGGTCTCGAGCGCGTCCTGCGCCGACGCCGGCGGAATGTACGACGTGCGCGCCAAGCGACTCGCCACGTGCTCGAGCAAGTACGCGTGGCCGGCCGCCGCATGCACGAGCTCGACGACGCGGACGCTGTGCTCGATGAGCAGCGCATCGTAGAGTGTCCGTGGCCGCGTGTCGACCGTGAGCGAGCTCGTGGGGCGCGGCGGCGACGGGGACACTGGCGACGACGGCATCGACGGTGTGATGACCCACTGCGACGCGACGAGTGGCGGTACAACGACCGGCGTCGCTGGCTTGGCTTGGCTCTCGCTCGAGACAAAACCCGAGTGGCTGAGCGTGTCGCCAGCGCGCCACGTGACATCGGGGTGCCGAGCAAGCGCGTCGAGGACGCAGTTGACGGCCGAGTCCTTGGTGAGATGCGGTGGCACACGCAGTGACCCAATGACGTCTGCGGCGCCGTACATCTCGCCTTTCCGCGTCATGGCCAGCATGCGCGTCCGGAAATGCGGCACGACTTGGTCCATGACGTCATCGAGCGTCGCGGGTGCGTCGTCCGAGATGGCGTCCGCTTGCGGGCCAAAGCAGTAGAGCGTGAGGTAGCTCGGACGGTAGCGCAGGCGCGGGTCTGTCACGAGGGCCGGGACCACGATGGACTTCATGACACTGAGTGGCACTGGAAACGTCAGCCCGACCTTCCACGAGTAGACGTGGGCGGACGGACACGCCTCGGCATGGGCATCCAGCCACTGCTGCGCGGCAAAGATGTAGGCTTCGACGGCAGCATGCACTTGATCGGGCGTCAGTCCTGACGCCGACGAATATGCACTACTTTTCGGCGTTGTTGCCGTCGAAGCGGGGACAGACACGGGCGGGGGTCGTGCCACGACCTTGGTGACACCGTTACTGACGGCTGGCCACATGGCACACGTCCGCCGCAGAAAGCTAAGGTCGCCAAACGCTTGAATTGGGCGGGAGAGGCAGTCCGGGTCCAGCGTCACGATGGCGGTCGCGTCGTTGTCGCCGACAAAGAGAAAGCACCCGATCGCTTGCAGTCGCTGCACGACGCGGCGTCGCATACCCGTATCGGGTAGCTTGTGCACGAGGAGCTGCTGCTCGACGAGGCCGACCGACCGGCGCGAGTAGATGGCCTTTCTTGCGAGTCGGTGGGCGAGCACGGCCACCAAAGCATCGCGTTCAGTCGGGAGCTCGTCGTCGTCGTCGTCGTTTTGCTGCGGCTGCTCGTCTTGCGTCTTGTCGGTCGAGATGAGCATGTCGTTGTTGATCAAGCGGATGCTCGTGTCGTGTCGAAGCACCGTATCGAGGATGATGTCGATGGCGGTTGCAATGGCGTCGGTCGAGAGATACCCCGTCTTGTGCAAGCGGTTCCGCAGGTTCGAGAGCGGGTACTTGGCCGAGTTGCGCACGAGGAGGCTCACGCTCACGCTGTGCTCGAGCAGGATCGCGTCGTAGAGCGTCTTGACTGCGTCGGCCGTGACGATCGGACGGTCCATTGAGGTGTGGGGGCCCTCAAAGCGCCAGTTGCCCTCGGACGTCTCGGTGGCCACCACGTTGGGCTCGCGCTTGAGTGCATGGATCACGCGGCTGCAGACCTTGGTCGCATCCAGATGGCTCGGGATCGCGAGCGTCGCCTGCACGTCGTTCGAGTAGTAGACGCCGCCCCGCGCCGTGACCGCAAGCATGCGCTCGACGTACGCGAGGCTCTTGTCCTTGACGAAGGCCGACATGGAGACGCTCCCAGCAGTCGACCCGTAGCCCGGCGCGCCCGGTCGGAAGCTTGCCATGCTGCTCCCCACGTCACGAAAGATGGAATAAAACGCGATTGGTTGCAGTGGGATTAAACGCGTTTTTCAACGACCTGCATCCACGCATTGATACGGAGCTGCATCAAGTGCAGACCCACTACTGCCTGAACCTCGAGCCATCGCCGTCGAGCCCCACAGAAGTAGGTGCTTGCAAGGAAGCCAAATGCATCGAACGGCTAACCTCTGGCAGTGGCGGTCGAGCAGTGCTGACGCATGGATGGCAGCTTGACGCTTGGTGCGATCAAGGACTACCCGAGCGAGCTACGACCGTCCTATTGGCTGCAAGAGAGCGCGGATGGACCACCAACGTTGGCGAGCACGACAGTCGGAGGCGACGCTGTCGACGCCCCATGACCCGCACCAGTCAGCTCCACCTCGGCACCTTCTCGTCAAGGTGGCATGGCTGCTTACTATTCGCAACACGCATCGACGCCAGGTGCTAATGACTCCAATCAAAGGAATCATGGCCCTTGGCTCTAACGGTCGTATCAGGAAGGCAGCGGCACGACCATTGGCGATGATTTGGGCCGCTTGCGCTCGCTCCTCCGCCCACTTGAACCTAGAAGGAGATCGAATCGGTTGGTTCCTACGCGACCATATCCAGCCTCCTGGCCCAGTCTCCAGCACCTATACCAGCATCACCATCATCTCGCACCGTCGATGCCAAAGCTAGGAAATGTCCATATTGCTCTTTCTAACCGGATCAAATGCCAACCGGTTGCATAATAAACCGGTTTGGGACAAACCGGCGTCGTCGCGCCGTGATTCATTCGTGTCAAAGACAACTGCTGCCAGTCGACGATGGACGACTATGGCGGCTCTTGGGAAGCGGCGCTGGCCTCGCGCTCTCGCCCGCCGAGCGTGTCGATGACGACGTATGTGAACGACCAGATCCTCGTGTACACTGCGCGCATGCTGGCAGCGACGTCCGGCGGCAGAGTCTACAACTCGTCCAACGTGCATTCAACGCTCGTCGCGCCGTCACCCAACTTTGACCTCAAGAAGGCCGCGAGCCGTATCGTCCATGCGCTCAAGCGCCATCCTGCGGTCGTCTCGGCTGGCACTGTCGGCGGCCACTGGTGCTGCAAGGCCGCGCCCAAGCCCCGCAGTAGCACGCCAAGCACGTCCAGCGTCGCGAGCCAGCCTTTGTCCTCAGTCACGTCGGTCGTTGTCCAGAAGTGCGTCGCGCAGTACGAAGAGCAGTTCAAGCCCGCGGTGCTCGACATTACGGGCGCTGGCGGCTACGTCACCGAAGACAGCATTCGGTCGCAGGTCCAAGCGATGGCGCCGCTCGCACCGTGCGACGCGGTCGTCGCCGCCATTGTTGTCGCGCTCGGCCGCGATCCGCGCCTCCAGCAGCAAGTCGTTGCTGGCAAGACCACGATCGTGTCGTCGCCGCGCTGTGAGGAGCCCGAGGTGCCACCCGCGGAGGCTGCAATGGCCGCGCAGCTGGGCGCGCTCTTATTACCGCAAGTGCTCGCCAGCGTCCTCGACGACAAGCCGTTCTACGTCTCGCAATTGCGAACGGTACTCTCGCCCATGGCCTCGGGGGCGATCAGCGTCGATGCGCTCGTGCTTGCCGTCGTCACTGTCGTACGGCGTGACGCGCGGCTGCAGTACGTCGACTCGCTCCCTGAGCCTTTCTTTATGAAGCCACTCGCAGCGATTCCGGCGCCGCGACTGCCGCTGGCGTCCACGCCGCCACGGGCGATTCCTGGTACGTCAACTGTCCTGTCGCTGGCAGCGTCGTCTCACACTCGGTAGAGTCCCAGCCGAATACGTCGGGCTTGACGGACGCCAACCTTGCGACCGCCATCGAGGCGTACGCCCACGCCATGGAACGCTGGCTGCAGACCCACGACGAAGGCTGCGGCCACGCCGTCGTCTACTCGTGGAAGATTAAACTGCCCTTTACGCTCCCGCGCGCCGTGGTCAAAAGCCACATTCTGCCGGCTCTTGTGCAAGACCCCCGCTTCCGCCACCGCCCGAGCTACCTCGCCAACGTGTGCTTTGGTCGGCGCAGCGCGTCGGGCGACGCGACCGTCAGTGTCCACAACATTGTCGACCAAGTGACGCCCTACTACCTCACAGCGATGGTCTCAACGACGAAGAAGGGCAAGGCGTTTACCGAAGCCGACATTCTCGGGCAGCTGCGCGTCCCGTCGCACGTGAGCGCGAAAGCGGTCCTCGCGGGCATCCTCGATACGCTCAAGCGCCACCCGGAAGTCACGAGCTCGGTTGTTGGCGGCCGGGTCTCGTTTTGCGCTTTGCGCGAGCCAAACACGCCGCCTCCCGCCCCCCCTTCGACGACCAAGAGAGCACCAACGACGACCAAGCTTCCGGCGATAACGAAGCTGGACCCGACCCTGCAGCCCTACGTCGCCGCGCACGCGTCCGAGTACGTCGACGCCATCCTCGAGTGGGTGGCCTCGGACAATGCGTTCTACACGTCGTACATTCGCGGCCAAGTACGCCCGACGCTGCCGGACGACGTGGACTTGGATGCGGTCGTCGCTGCGATCGTGCAGTCGCTTCGCCGCCACCCGAAACTGACCTACTCGGACGCCGACCCGACGCGTCCGTGCTTTGTCCGCGCCGGTGGCACCCCTCCTGCATTGCCCTCGCCCAAGGCCAATGCTACGTGGAAGAGCCCGTCGTCGGCCACGTCGTTCCGTACGACCTTTCGAGTTACTAGGAACCGCTGGCTTATTTCGACTAGGGAGCCGATCCAGCTCTGGCGCTGATTCTAGCAGCGATGAGAGCAGCGACGACGATAGCAACGACGCGGAGGAGAGTGCCACTCCTCTCCAGACTCTCACGACGCCCGACCCGCAAGCACCGGCGACTACCCATTTCATTTCCACGGTCCATCAACTGCATGACGCGATCACGGCCCATGGCATTTTGCACAACCCGACACAGGCGCGGGTCATGACGCTCTATGCGTATGGCACACTGCCGCATGCACTCCTTGTCCTGGCCTTTACGGGTCATACGCTGGTTCTCGACTGCGCCCAGATCCCAGCGACTGCGTTGGCGCATGCGCTGAGTCCGGCGCTCCAGTCGCCCAGTGTTACCAAGATCGTCTACAACGCACACCCGTTTGCAGCTCTCTTCTCGGCCGTCGGCGAGAATCGGCTCGCCTCTGTCATTGACTTGGAGCTCCTCCTCGAGCACCAGACGTCGCGCTTCAGCGTCTCGTTTGCCGAGATGCTCTCGGTCGTCGGACTGCCTGCGCACCCGCACCCGCGGTACCTCGACCGCCCCGACTTTTTGAACCACCGCCCACTGCTACCAGAAGCCACGCAAGCCGCGGCGGCGACGGTGCAGCTGCTGCTTCAAGCCTCAGACGTGCTCGCCAAGGCCATTTTTGACAACATATCGCCGCTCATGACCGCCTCCAACCAGCGAATCCATCAGGCCATTGCTTGCGATGGTCAGCGGTCGCTGTGCTTTGACGCGCAGCAGAATCAGCGACTCGTCTCGACCGAGTACCTCCAGGCGTGGCGACCCCACGATGTTGTTTCGAGTGCGCCAGTGGTGATCCACGAAGACTTGGACGACATTTTGGGGTTATTGCCACCTGACCTCGCGGCGCCACTGCTCCAACCAGAGGTCAGCGCCAAGCTACTGGACATTGTCTTGGACCTCGGACGCCGACCGTGGGCGTGGGTCAACGGCGCGCGTTTCTTTCTCGATCCGAGTAACCACGACCGCGTCGTCACGAGAGACGACCTCGATTCGATCGTGGAGCGCGTCGGCGGCTTTGGCAGCGACAACCGCGCCGGCCTCGAGCGACAACTGCACCGTATCTCGGCGATTCGCAACCGCCAAGACAGGATCATCGCCCTTACGATTCGCGTCGGCCGGTACATTGAAGGCAACGCGGGCTTGATCGCGGATCTTCTGGCAATGGAAGACAAGAACATTCTCTTCCTCGGCGAACCAGGCTGCGGCAAAACCACCATCGTCCGCGAAGTCTCTCGGCAGCTCGCCACCAAGTACAACGTCTGCATCGTCGACACGAGCAACGAGATTGCAGGTATACTACTCTTTATCTCGTGCTGGTGGAGAAGAAGAACCCTAACCACGTTTTGTTCCGAAGGTGATGGCGACATTCCGCATCCGTGCGTGGGCCTGGCGCGGCGCATGATGGTGCCGTCGCTCGACGACCAAGCCGCTGTGATGGTCGAGTGCGTCCAGAACCACACGCCCGAGGTTATGGTTATTGACGAGATTGGTCGCCCGAACGAAGTCGAGGCCGCGCGTACGTGCAAGCAGCGTGGCGTGCGCATCGTAGCCTCGGCGCACGGCGACCTCCGGAAGTTGCTCAAGAACAAGCCGCTGCGAGGTCTTGTGGGCGGCGTCGAGTCGGTGACGGTCGGCGACGCATTGGCCAAGGAGAAGCAAACGAAGGATGACAACGGTCCGCTGCGGAAGCTCTTGGCGCAGCGTGGTGGTGAGCCGATCTTTGAGGTGGTTGTGGAGCTGCGTCGGGGGCAGTACAACGCGTGGCGCATCGTGACGGACGCTGCGTCGGCGGTCGATGGCATTTTGGCCGGCGAGGTGTATAAGGCGCAAGTGCGGACGCGGGCGACTGATGGCCTCTACTACACCGAGAAGCAACTCTAATGAATTTTGAATTCATGCGAGCGCAGTTTTGACCTCCATTTTGTACTTTGTCGTTGGACGATCGTGTACAGCCGTCCAGCATTAAGTGGAAATTGCGTTGGTTGCCGCTGTGCTTTCATTCCTACTGCTAAAATTTGGGACAAAAAATGCATGTACTAGTAGTTTAGTAGTTGGTTCCGCACTATAGTCACGTGTACCTCGCACCCCGACAAGGAGTGGCATGCCGTAATCTCAACAGTACAGTTTATCCCGGTGTCAAGTTGATACATTATTTCCAACACGATCATCCTGGAAGGTGCATCGGCGTCGTTAAATGTGGCAGTTTGCCGATTTTATTCGCGGCATACGCTATAAACAATTTTCGACCACGCTCAATTATCGTCATGAGCCGCGCACGCCGACGTGGAGTAGCATTTCTTGAGCTCCCAAGTGCCTTCTGAGATTGCACTTACAATGACGTGGCACTCTAGAACGAGAGTGTTCACCAACGCCTGGTATGACCTCGTTGCTTCGCGGATGTTTGTGGTCTCCCAAGGTTTCGATGAGCACGAGCAGCCCAGGGTCCGTGCGTGCTCTCGTGCTTGTCGAGAGAGATGCTGAGCGAGAGTGCGTCTTGTACGCGTCGGCCTTGGAGCTCACACATGTTGGTCGTCGTGCAGGATGCTGCCGAGTTACGCTCCAAGTGCGTCGGAGGCGAAATCCCAGCCTGAGAGTATCGTCGTCTGGTGAACTGCGAGTAGACTTGAAGTAAAAAGCATTATCTCAAGGAAGAGTGCTAAGAACGAAGGCATGGTTTACGCAGGTTAACAATATGCACGCAGCATCGCGCTCGACCTCTGGACACTGAAGCTCACGCCGAGCTGGTCGCAAGGTCAAAGCGACGGGTAAGAATACGCAGCTTCTCGGCGTCGTCCAGAAGCTCCTCGCCGCACTCGGGATCGATACACGTCGCCGCCGTCATGACGTTGGTCGTCTCGCAAATGTCGCAGTCGATGCACAGGTTGATCGAGAAACCCTTGGCGTTGGCCACCTTGGCGCGCTTGAGCAAGAGCGCGAGCTTGGTCGACTCGTCAGGCATGGCCTCGTTGCAGCTGCTGCAGTGTTGGTTCAACGCTGCGTTGCGCGTCTTGCACATCCGGCACGGCAGACGACTCGTGAGAGCTCCCGACGACCAGGACGACGACGTCGACTAGATCCGCAGATTTGCTCGACACACATTCAAGCCAAAACTGGGCCCTTCGTACCGAGGTGGACGAGCTGCTGCTCATGCCCTTGGTCAGTTGTGGCGGCGTCATCAGACGCTCGGTCTTGGTCTCGGGCGCTGCGACCGGTTCTCGACCAGCAAGAGCCTTTTCCTGCAGCAACAAACGGTCGATGATCGTCTGGGCTGTTGGACGTTGCTTCGGATCAAACGACAAGCAGTCGTCAGCCAGCGCCTTGTACCACGGCGCACAGTCAGCGCTCACGGACGGACGCAACTCGCCACTGCGGACGCCGTCGATGATCGCAAA
>NW_008246084.1:89654-93048 GCF_000281045.1 Saprolegnia diclina VS20 | reverse complement strand
CGTAAAGGTCATTGGCGCCGGCCGCGTATTTAGCCGACTTGACTGCGACAAGCTCGTTCTTGTACATGCCTTTGTGCACGTAGCCAAAGCCGCCGTCGCCGAGGAGAGCGTTTGCATTGATCTGAATCGCAGTCTCATGCACCTACGTCGTGTCAGTGGACGGCGCCGTCATCAACTCGTACATCGTCGGCGATTTGGTGAACGACGTTGTAAATTTGGTGTGGGAACCGGCGGTGGCGCAGCTTGATCGCTAACACCAGTGGCGTCTCGCCATCCTACGCGAGATTCCGTGGGGCCAATGCTATTGTGCATCACGAGACCGGGTTGCGCGCTTGGCTGTCGACCCCTGGCGCTCGCAGCAGCATCTCGAGGATGCGGGGCTCGCCATAGCGCACAGCAAGGTGCAGTGCGCTCTCACCTTCCTACACCCCATGTACGACCATGGGAACGGCTTGCATATAAACGATGGACGAGACCGCGTTCGTTGCGTTCGGGTGCGCACCCAGCGCTACAAGCGCCTTGACGGCAGCGGCGTCGCTGGCAACCACTGCATCAACGAGCTCGCGCCCCCGGAGCCTCTCAAAGCTGTCGGTGGCCGCTGGTGCATACGAGAGGCCAAGGTCGTGCTGCGACATGACATGATTAAGTCTCGATGGCGCGGGACTGAACGATCCCACCACAGTCATCTCGGCCTAGACCAATGCCATCAGCCCGACCACGCGTAGGGTTGTGCGAGCTACGGGTTCGTTATAGTCGCTGTTTTCATGCAAGATCAGGTGCACAATCGAGGCATGGCCGGCGCACGCTGCTGCCGTCACGGCCAATTCGCCGCTCTACACCAGTACAATGTAGCATGAGGTGATTTGCTTCATCACACGTCTGACTTCGTCAAAGGCATTGATGTTGGGTTTTGCAGATAGCAAGACGCGAACCGTCTCCTCGTGGCCAAATCTCGCAGCGGCCAGAAGTGGCGTCGCACCCGGCTAGACAAGATATGCGTGAGAAGGCTTTTACCCGGGCGTTGCCTACGCGGAGTCGCACACCGCGGTCTTGAAAGCCAAGCTGGAGGCTCTTGTCGACGTTTGCACCTGCATCGAGCAATACACGCACAACATCGCGATGGCCGCGGCGTGACGCGGCAAACAAGGGCGTCTCGCCGTTCTACAGCACCTCGATGAGCTTGGCGATCTCTCATCTCGGAGCGACGTACAAGGTCGGCGTGGTTGACACCGGCCTTGGCCGCGAGGAGGACTGCAACAACGTCGGTATGTCCGTTCTCGGCCGCCACTAGCAGTGCTGTCGCGCCACGCTACGCCAATGCGACTAAGGCGTCCAGGCGACGATGGCATTGTGACGTACGCTGTTGGTCGAGTGCACGCTCGCACCGTTATCGAGGAGGCGCTGGGCGTCGCTCGTGTGGCCATGCAGCGCGGCAGTAAGCAGCTCGTCTTCCTATGCTCAAGCAAAGTGTCAACGGCGCCTTGCCGCGACAAGAAGGCAGCACCATGGTTCTCACTTGACTTGCCAGCAGCGTGCCACGCACATCGCAGTACTTGAGCATTGTATGGTATAGTAAACGCAAGATTGCCAATTTGTGCGAAGTACGACACGAAGTTTTATGCATACTTCGAATGGCAAGACGATCTTGGAGGTCGTGCTGTCAGGATAGCTCACACGGACGCTGGTTGTCTAGATGCGAGTGTAGTTGCATCGGGCAATGCGCACTAATCTACTGCTGCCCAGCGCGGGTACGAGTGCAGGTGTAGCTTCTCGACGCCGTTGCAGGGTTCGTGTCATGAGCGCCGCACTGTGTACAGTACATACGAAAGACCGGGTACAAGTCGTCATATTGTGCATGGCATACGTAGAGAGAGCTGTAGCGTGATGCTATTGAAAATGTGTTCACATTAGATGCAGCCCATCGCAGGTTTACGCGGTCGTCGCCGTGAGGTGAAGGCCCTCGACAAGCACGCGCAGCTTCTCGTCGTCGTTCGGAAGGCTTTGACCGCAGCTCACACACTTGTCGGAGGTCGTCGAAAGCGCGTTCGCTGTCTTGCACGCATCGCAGGGGATCGACACGTGGATGGCTTGCTCCTCGGTGCGATTCAGCAGCGCCTCGAGCGTCGTTGCCATGACACGCTCTGCTTTGTCACATCGCACGTCCGCAGGCGAGTTGGCACTGGCGTTCACGAGGAGCTGCACGATGGCTGCGTGGTCGCCAGCAGCCGCCACTTTCAGCGCTGTGCGGCCCTCCTACGTCACTGTCCGGACCGTTTGTTGTATACTACGCAGCTGCACTAGAGTACCTCGTCGCACGCATGGAGGTTGGGGTGGTGCTGGAGGAGCGTACGCACAACGTCTTTGCGCCCACACAGCGCAGCAAGCATCAGCGGCGTCGTGCCAGGCTACACAGCGCCACGTCAGAAGCACACAAGAGATGCCATCCTCGTACCAAAAGCTCATAATCTTCAAATGGGAAGCCGCTCGTGAGGCTTTGGTTGACGTCGGCGCCGGCGTCCAGGAGGCTCTGTACAATATCGAGGTAGCCACTGCGCGTGGCGGCCAAGAGCGGCGTGTCGCCGTCCTAGCACCTCTCGGTTGAAGCGCAATATTCATCACAGTGAAGAGTACGTCGGCGGCTTGGTTGGGGCTGGCGTCGGCCGCCAAGAGCACCTTGACCGTCGAGTTGCGTTCGTTGATGGACGCCCTAAAAAGAGGCGTCGCGCCCGTCTACATATAGGACATTCATACATTGTGCTTTCGGATGTATCAAGGGCGTACACTGTTGGCTTGGTCGATAGCTGCATTGGCCGAGAGAAGAAGAGCCAGAACCGCGTCATGGCCAAATTGAGCCGCCTTAATGAGCGGTGTCAAGCCGTTCTGGCTATGGGCAGTGGCGTGAACAACGCACGTTCATCGCCTGGTTGACAACAGCATTCGCCGCCAGTAGTGTCGTGACGACAGCAACGTGGCCGTCCTGACACGCAACAAAAAGCGGCGTCGCGCCATCCTATGTGTCATCTTGTGGCACCCGATAACCGGCAGCAGGGATACCTTCATGGTTTGGTGGACGTCGGCATTTGCTACGATCAACGCCGCAACGACCGCGTCGTGTCCGTTTTGGGCTGCAATAAAGAGCGGCGTCGCGCCCTCCTAGTGTACCAAGGCACGTGAGGTGACGGAGATTCAAAGAGCAGCGTACGGCGTCGACTTGGTGGACATCTGCGCCGGCGGCCACCAGCGTTGTGGCATCAAGCTCATGGCCAAACTGCGCCGCCAAAAACAACGGAGAATACCCATTCTAGCACACGCATTATTCGACCATCACCACTTTTGAGAGTAGAGTACCGTCATCGCTCGGTTCACGGCAGCCTTGGCGTCCAGAAGCATCGCC
>NW_008246084.1:86733-88952 GCF_000281045.1 Saprolegnia diclina VS20 | reverse complement strand
ACAACAGAACCATGACCTTTGCACGCTGCAATCAACAGCGGCGTCGCTCCGTCCTACCGCGCGCGTGTCGACGCCGCATCAAATCAAGGATGCATACATGCATGGGCGCCTCGACGGCCGCCTTGGCCTCGAGAAGCGCCTCGACGATGTCGTCCGGTCCGTTCTGCGCGACCAAAAAAGGGGGGTCACGCCATTCTAGTCCAGTCGTTGCGATCGATCTTGGGCACGAAGCGCAGACGTACGTCCATGGCGAGGCTCACGTCGGCGCCGGCTGCCAAGAGCGTGACCACAATGGCCGAGTGGCCATTCTGTGCAGCGATAGCGAGGGGTGTTGCCCGTCCTGTAAGACCATGCATTTAGAGAAACGTGTGTGCATTTTGACATGTACCTCCATGGGCTGGTTAACTGATGCGTGCGCGGCCAAGAGGCTGGCGACGACGTCGGCATGGCCTTCTTGCGCCGCAAGGAAGAGCGCTGTCGCCCCCGTCTACGCACAAATATCGCGAAACATAAATGCGCATTCTGCGGCGTACGTTGTCTGCAAGATCCACAGCGGCGTTGGCGGCCAAGAGCAACATCACGACAGGATGGTGGCCGCTCTGCGCGGCCATGATCAACGCCGTAAAGCCATCCTACCAGCACACGGATGACATGGGCCATGGATGACAAGGTTCGTACGTTGTTTGCGTGGTCGACGGCCGCGTCAGCCGCAAGCAGCGCCGCCACAGCCTCGTCGTTGCCCATGATGGAGGCCGCAACCAGCGGCGTTGCGCCGTCCTATGCACACGTTAGCTCGAGAGTCGACGACACTGATCAAGTACCTCGTCGGTCCACGTGACGTCGGCGCCTTGGTCGAGCAGCGCCATGACATCATCGACGCAGCCATCAAGCGCCGCTTCAAACAATTGAGCGTCCTACGAAGCACATGCATTCATGCGTTGGCGGCGGCCATGGACTCTACCACCTTCGCGGGCATGGTTGTTGGTGATGAAATCGGAAATGCCATTTGGTGTGGCAGTAGAAATAGCGTATTTTGTCGGAATATACAGCAAGTTGGGCATAGCGCAATACAACGCGCCAGAGGAACGCGGAGACCAATGCGCGGCGACAGCACCTCTTCCGGTCGCGCTCTTTTTGTTTGGGTTTTCATATTTCGTATGCTCGTCGCTCAACATGTGTTACGAACCAGCTGGTCACGTAGTGTGCGTCCGTCGTTGTCAATCTCAAATTCAATTGTGGAGAGTAAATGCAACTCGCCGTACTTGCTGCAGCTTGGTGCGGTCTCTGGCCTGAACAGTGACAACCCAAGGTTGTGCTCGAGTACATGGACGGCGGCAACCTCCGCCGGTACCTTGACAAGAAACGCAAAGGCGAGCCCGTTCCGGAAGACTGCTCGACGCTCGACATTGCGTGGGCATTGCGTGGGTCATTGCCAATGGTCTTGCCAGAATGGCTTCATGCACCGCGACACAACCCAAGGGCAAGCAACCGCTCTCATGTACCGGTAACCGCAGATTGAGAGCCATGACCAATGGCACAAGTGGCGTACGGCGCCAAATGAAGTGGGCAAGAGAGTGAAGTTGGCTCTAAGCCTCCTTCCTGCCTGATACATGGAGTGTATCTAGCAAGTGCATGTACCGGTTCCTCCACCATAGGTGTGTCCTTGCTGCCGACGAAAAGCAAATCAAATACGAACGATTCGTACGAACAATGGCTTGAATAAGCTTACATGCACGCCGGAGAGTATTTTACTACCGGTATGCAAGCACCAGCGTGCTGCGGTGGTGATCACTCTGACCACGATTGCACGCCATTAGTCAGAGCCGTCCATCGCATCGGACAAACTCGGTGCGTGTGCACACTTGTCGGTCTAGAAAAGTGAGATAGGAGGAGCCTTCGAGCCCGTGTACTCGAAGTCTGTGGCACGTCTCAGGAAGCCAAGGCCATCCTGCATCATCATGACCCTCTACCTTTTCTAGTCTTCGTACCAGTAGCATGCTAACTAAAACACTCGACACGCACAAGACGCAAAACACTCAACTTGAGCTTAGGACTTGCGCGTTGCTTGGTGCAGCTTGTACGCGCAGTAGAGACCGAGGCCGTTGAGCCCAAAGGCGACTGCAAACGTCCAGAAAAAGCAGTGCCGACCGACGCAGACTTCGGCGCCCGAGACCGGGTCGACCACCGACGCCAGGCGGTACAGACGCGACGAGAGCGGA
>NW_008246084.1:84375-86633 GCF_000281045.1 Saprolegnia diclina VS20 | reverse complement strand
ACAACAGAACCATGACCTTTGCACGCTGCAATCAACAGCGGCGTCGCTCCGTCCTACCGCGCGCGTGTCGACGCCGCATCAAATCAAGGATGCATACATGCATGGGCGCCTCGACGGCCGCCTTGGCCTCGAGAAGCGCCTCGACGATGTCGTCCGGTCCGTTCTGCGCGACCAAAAAAGGGGGGTCACGCCATTCTAGTCCAGTCGTTGCGATCGATCTTGGGCACGAAGCGCAGACGTACGTCCATGGCGAGGCTCACGTCGGCGCCGGCTGCCAAGAGCGTGACCACAATGGCCGAGTGGCCATTCTGTGCAGCGATAGCGAGGGGTGTTGCCCGTCCTGTAAGACCATGCATTTAGAGAAACGTGTGTGCATTTTGACATGTACCTCCATGGGCTGGTTAACTGATGCGTGCGCGGCCAAGAGGCTGGCGACGACGTCGGCATGGCCTTCTTGCGCCGCAAGGAAGAGCGCTGTCGCCCCCGTCTACGCACAAATATCGCGAAACATAAATGCGCATTCTGCGGCGTACGTTGTCTGCAAGATCCACAGCGGCGTTGGCGGCCAAGAGCAACATCACGACAGGATGGTGGCCGCTCTGCGCGGCCATGATCAACGCCGTAAAGCCATCCTACCAGCACACGGATGACATGGGCCATGGATGACAAGGTTCGTACGTTGTTTGCGTGGTCGACGGCCGCGTCAGCCGCAAGCAGCGCCGCCACAGCCTCGTCGTTGCCCATGATGGAGGCCGCAACCAGCGGCGTTGCGCCGTCCTATGCACACGTTAGCTCGAGAGTCGACGACACTGATCAAGTGTACCTCGTCGGTCCACGTGACGTCGGCGCCTTGGTCGAGCAGCGCCATGACATCATCGACGCAGCCATCAAGCGCCGCTTCAAACAATTGAGCGTCCTACGAAGCACATGCATCCATGCGTTGGTCGCCGTCATGGACTCTACCACCGTCGTTGGCTCGGCTATCGTTGTTGCTCGCGACTGACACATCGGAAATGCTTGAGACTGCCGTTCACAAATATTTGGAAATCATCCGGATACATGTCACGAATTTGGGCCGGGCCATTTTTTGCCACGACAAAAAATCGTCGTCGCAAATTTTGCGGCACCGGCGCAAATTTGTGACTGGCGGGCCGGCCTACAGTAGTCGGAGCGGGACGTTCTCGGGGTGCTCCTCGCACAACGTTGGTGGTCACCGCCAGCAGACGTTCTCGGGGTGCTCCTCGCACAACGTTGGTGGTCACCGCCAGCAGAACTCCCGTGTATGGTTTTAGTGGACGTGGCTTGAGCCCGGAGCTTGCCGCTAAGCTTGGCCATCCGGCTCATGGTTCGGGCTTTCGGAGCAGTTCACCAGTGAAGTAAAGTGGTCACTATAGACCGGACGGAATATACGGCATGGTGGGCTTACAGCAATGCAACGCGCCAGAGGCAGGCGGCGGCGGTGCCTCTTGCGGTCGCGCCGCTCTCTTTTAACTACTGTAACTTTTCGTAGACTCGTCGCGCAACATGTGTTGCGAACCAGCTGGTCGCTTTGTGAGCGTTTCATTCGTCGGTCCACACGCCTATTTTTTGTATCCAGCAATGTACTCAGCCGTCCGATTCAAAGCGACCGACTTGCTCACTTGCACTTTCGACCGACGCTTGAGATGGCATTTGTACGACGTCAACTCTGCAGGTGGCGGTTGCCATGTGCTTTGTCTCTAGATCTGTTTAATGCTGCGTTCTGCGGTGACATCGACGACGTCCAGCGCCTGCTCAAGGAAGGCGCCGACGTCAACTTTACCAACGAGGTGCGTTGGCCACGCTGGATGGCAAAACGATAAGTCATTTTGCGTAGGATGGTGCGACGCCGCTCTTTGTTGCTGCGCGGAACGGACACGGCGCTGTCGTCTTGACGCTTCTCGGCGCCAACGCCGCTGTGAACCAAGCTATAAACGTACGTTATCTTCTCTCGCAACTTGCGCTTTCAAACGTGTGGCCTCACATGTTGCTGCTGATGCAGGGTGGAGGAACGCCGCTGCTCGTTGCTGCATATAAAGGACAAGACGTCATCGTCAAGATGCTTCTTCGCGCTGACGCCGCCGTGAATCAAGCCATGAACGTACTTGTGTATCACTACTACAAAATACAAACTCGTATCGTGCCTAGGATGACGACAGTCCACTGTGTGCTGCGTCACGTCGTGGTCATCGCACAACGGTGCAAATTCTTCTGGACGCTGGGGCCGACGTCGACAAGTG
>NW_008246084.1:82680-83698 GCF_000281045.1 Saprolegnia diclina VS20 | reverse complement strand
TGAAAATACTCAGTATTGCAATTTCACGGACTTGCCCTTTGGACCGACGATCGCAATGGCATTGGTACGACGTCAACGCTGGACGCTGTGTGCTATGTACTCTCTCTAGGGCCCTCAGCTGTACAATGCTGCGTTCGATGGTGACATCAGCGACGTCCAGCGCCTGCTTAAGGAAGGCGCCGACGTCCACTGGGCCAACGAGGTACACGTTGGCCACGCTTCATGGCACCAGACATGTTCTATTGCATAGGATGGATATACACCGCTGTTTGTTGCTGCGCAGAACGGTCATGACGCTGTCGTCAAGACGCTCCTCGGCGCCAACGCCGCAGTGAATCTAGCTTTGGACGTACGTTCTCTTCTTTTGCCGGTTTGCGCGCTTCAATTTTGGCTCAAATGTCGATGGTGATGTAGACTGGAGAGACGCCGCTGTTCATTGCTGCTGAAAACGGGCACGACGTTGTCGTCAAGACGCTCCTCGGAGCCAACGCAGCGGTGAATCTAGCTATGAACGTACGTTCTCTCTTCTTGCCCGTTGCTCTCTTACATTTTGGCTCAAACGGCAATGATGCAGGATGGATCGACGCCGCTGTTTATTGCTGCGCAGAGCGCACACGACGTTGTCGTCAAGACGCTCCTCGGCGCCAACGCAGCAGTGGATCTAGCTAAAAACGTACGTTCTCTTATTTTGCTTCTTGTGCTCTTGAGCTCAAATGTCGTTAATTATGTAGACGGGAGCGACGCCGCTGTTTGTTGCTGCACAGGACGGTCATTACGATGTCGTCAAGACGCTCCTCACCGCCAACGCCGCTGTGAATCTAGCTATGAACGTGCGTTCTCTTATTTTGCTCGTTGTGCTCTTCAATTTTGGCTCAAATGTCGATTCTGATGCAGAACGGAGCGACGCCGCTCTACGTCGCTGCTCAGTACGGTCACGATGCTGTGGTCAAGACGCTCCTCGGCGCCAACGCTGCTGTGGATCAAGCTATGAACGTACTTTGCACCAAATGAGGTTTCA
>NW_008246084.1:81713-82580 GCF_000281045.1 Saprolegnia diclina VS20 | reverse complement strand
GGCGCCGACGTGTATCGATCCCGAGTGCGGCGAGGAGCTTTTGGACGACGCTGAGAAGCTGCGTATCCTCTCCCGTCGCTTTGATCTTGCGACCAGCGCGGCGTGAGCTCCATCGTCCAGAGCGTCAATGTCAGCCCACGAACGCCGATCATAACTGCACCACACTTTGTCTCTGCCACGTAATTCCAAGGCTTTTAGCATCATCAATTTGACTTGATCCTAGCAACTAAGGCCGTGTGTGCATGAATGCCGTGGAATCCTTGTCGAGAAATACGCAGCGCGCCACTGCTCGAGGAGCGTCGTCCTGGTCGCACACGGCGTCGCCAGCACATCGATAGGGGTCCCTCCGTTGGTTCGCCCTTGCGCTTCTTGTCGTGGCGGAGGTTGCCGCCGTTGTTGTCAGCTCTTCTTGTCAGCTCGTGTTGACTCATATGCTTTACAATCGCATGCAAATGCTTGCATTACAGTTTTTGCTCAGGACGGCGCATCGCCGCTTCTCATTGCATCGTGGAAGAAGCAATTTGAGGTTGTGACGACACTGTTGGCTGCCAACGCTGACGTCCACCACGCTGCCAACGTACCGCCTTCAAGGGACTTCCTCACGAGACTACATCAACGTGCTGCTGTAGGACGGTGCGACACCACTCTTTTACGCAGCCAACGTGGGCGACGACAAGATCGTGGCGGCGCTTCTCGCGGCCAACGCTGATGTCAACTGCGCTCTGACGGTACGCCAAGGATCTTCAACCGACGTAACTCAACTGGATGGCGATAGAATGGCGCCACGCCGGTCTTTGTGGCGGCCCAGAACGGCCACGACACCGTCGTCGCGAGCCTTTTGAAGGCCGGCGCCGACGTGGAATTGAC
>NW_008246084.1:79444-81613 GCF_000281045.1 Saprolegnia diclina VS20 | reverse complement strand
CGTGGGTCATTGCCAATGGTCTTGCCGACCTCCACCGCAATGGCTTTATGCACCGCGACCTCAAGAGCCTCAATGTGCTTTTGAGCTCAACCAACTACATCAAGGTGGCCGACTTTGGCCTCGCGCGGGAGATTGACCTCAACATGACGACTGGGGCTGGTACTCGTGCGTGGACCGCACCCGAAGTCTTTACATCTGGCGGCACGTACGACTATGCGGCCGACATTTACTCGTTTGGCGTCATTTTGACGGAGCTCGAGACGCTCCAGGTGCCGTATGCCGGCATGAACCTCTTTGCGATCATCGACGGCGTCCGCAGTGGCGAGTTGCGTCCGTCCGTGAGCGCTGACTGTGCGCCGTGGTTCAAGGAGCTCGTCGACGACTGCTTGTCGTTCGACCCGACCAAGCGCTCGACCGCCATTGCGATCATCGACCGGCTTTTGCTGAACAAGAACACCGACCTACTGAAGAAGCCGTCGAGCAGCCGCTATGCCACGTCGATGGCGCCGCCCTTCACCGAAGGACGACAACGTTTCTACATTCCATCTTCATCTCTCCAAATACATATGTGTGTTTGCCATGGTTTAGGGTTAGACTTTGCAGTTATGATGCTACGGTCCACTCAGAAATGTGTTCTTCGTTGTGTATTTGCCCACTGCGCAAGAGGAATGAAAGCGACTCGGCGTCGTAACGACCCATCAATGCAATGTCGACGCCAGCGTCGAGCGCGAGCAATCGCAGGAGCCAAATCACTGGGATCAGCTTCGTTTGACGTTCTTGTACATACCTTGAAAAGGAGGCCTTTTGCATCAATCATAATCGCAGTCTCTGGCATCGACACCATCGAGATTCGGTACATTGCGCCTCTGGTTGCTGACTCAGTGCGCAATAGGGGCCGCCGAAAAGAAGTTATGCAGGTAAATGAACGCCAGCTTGGATAGATTTAACTCCGCGCCGGGTACACGCGGGGTACACGCACCGCTGCGCATAGCGAGGTGCAAGCTGGTGTCACCCCGCGACGCAAATGACGTCGTCGGTCGCGACTGCGCAGTACCTCAGATGCGATGTTGGGCTCATCTGCGCGTAGTATATTCATGCGCTCTGCATACAACGTCACAAGCAAGGTACAGTGCCTCCCGAAAATATTGGGTGAAGCCAATTGGCAACGGCATCACGTCCTATCACTTTTTCTACTCAACCGTTTTTAGTGGTTAATGTCGCAATCGATTATATTTTTTACAATAGCTATCTTCATATTTCTAAAAGTTTGGAATGACAATCCTACAGTGGTACAAAGTACATTGCTAGGTATGTAAGTATTGGGTGAAAAGAAGACGAAAGCGAGAATACCGTGAATAGATGACGGAGAAATAGTCCGAACGACGGAATGTCACGTGAAGAGAGGATTAAACTAAGAATAAACTACTTTACGCAATTGATTTAAGCCTCGCGACGACAATGGTGGCCACGTTGGAGAGGGTCAAAGTTTCAACCCATGTGTCCATGGCTACCTACACTGTACTATATGGCGATTTGTATGAAGCCATGCCGTGCATCATTCGGCAACATGTTGACCATCCCGTTCAGCTTTCTCGGACCAATCCAGCGGTGGTAGCCTATGGTGCATTGACACTTGTATTTACTACTCCGTGGTCCATCGATACCCGCGGTGCTAAAGATCGATGTGTCGAAACTATTTTGAAGAAACTGTGGGGCTCAGACCGGGATCAGATGGTGGCGGCCCAAAATTTTTGACGGCGTGTCGAGCGCATTTCTGAACCATTCTCGGCGACAACATCGAGTTTCGAGATTTCAAAAATACACCCGTACGCAGCTTTCAATTGTCTATCGTTTGATAGCCTCCACAGATAAATTGGCAAACAAATGACTTCACAATTTATAGAAATATTGTCTCAAATAACGCCACCCAATACTTTCGGGAGGCACTGTACTACTGGTATTATGCACCCCTGTGGCACGTCTCGAGAAGCCAAGGACGTCCTGCATCAGCATGACCCTAGTCCTCTCATTAAGGCTTTAAGGCTGTGTGAACTACAATAAACACTCAACTTGAGCTTAGGACTTGCGCGTTGCTTGGTGCAGCTTGTACGCGCAGTAGAGACCGAGGCCGTTGAGCCCAAAGGCGACTGCAAACGTCCAGAAAAAGCA
>NW_008246084.1:77376-78865 GCF_000281045.1 Saprolegnia diclina VS20 | reverse complement strand
GGTCCCATTTCGGCCAAACGTCCGTGCTCCAAGATAAGGACGCGGTCCGACGTCAGGATTGAGCCGATGGGTCACTGTGAGCACCGTGCGCTCGGCACACTCGCCCGCACCGCCTGTCGTAAGTATCTTGCGATTGAAGGACGTCGAGATGGCGACTGTGGTTGGGCTCCATACTGGTGCCGCCACAAAAGTGGTCCTGGCGAGGCTCAACTCCGTGGTGACCTAGATGTATGTATGTTCATGATGTTGCGTGCATTGTACTGGAGATCAACTGCTTCCCGAGGTGCAGAACCGGACAAGGCTTCCGGATGGGTGACATCTGTATCAAACAGTATAAAACACTTTCATGAAAATGTCTCATGTGTGGTTTCTGTGCTACTGATAGGTGTTTTATACTGTTTGTATTCAGGTGTCTGATTTGATCAGACACGATTGGCAAATTGATGCATTGATTGAGTGGAGCTTCATGTGGGCGCTTCTCTTTGGATCGTCTTTGGTACAACGACGGCGCTGGATGCTGTGGGTTGCCATGTGTGGTGTAGGGCGCTCAGCTGTTTAGTGCTGCGTTTGATGGTCGCATCGACGACGTCCAGCACCTGCTCAAGGAAGGCGCCGACGTCAACTATACCAAGGTGCCTTGGACACGCTCAACGGCACCAAGACATGTCCTATTGCGTAGGATGCAGCGACGCCGCTCTTCGTTGCTGCGCAGAACGGTCACGACGCTGTCGTCAAGACGCTCCTCGGCGCCAACGCCGCTGTGAACCAAGCTAACGACGTAATCTCCTTTGGCTCGTTGCGCATTTCGATGTTGGCTCAAATGTCGACGATGATGTAGACTGGAGCGACGCCGCTTTTCACTGCTGCAATTCAAGCGCACGACGTCATTGTCAAGATGCTCCTCGAAGCTAACGCCGCCGTGAATCAAGCAGCCAACGTACGGGGTCATGTGTTCTACAAAATACAAACTCGTATCGTGCGTAGGATGACGACAGTCCACTGTGTGCTGCGTCACGTCGTGGTCATCGCACAACGGTGCAAATTCTTCTGGACGCTGGGGCCGACGTCGACAAGTGCGTAAACGCAAGCTTTGTGGACTGGGATGTCCAGCTCTTGGTACCACAGTGTTCTTTGCTCTATGCGTCACTTAGCTTGGCCTAGGGCGGGTCGACCTCTCTCTTTGCGGCGGCTCTGATTGGACACGAAGAGGTTTGCCGCGTGCTGCTCCGTGCCAACGCAAATGTCCACGCGTCGGACAGCGTACCATCTACTCGATCAGCTGAATCCTTTGCTCACATACCCGATGTGTAGAGTGGCCAAACGGCGCTGACGGCCGCAGTGCGCGGCGGCCACGAGTCGATCGTGCGACTCTTGCTCGATGCTGGCGCCAGCCTCGATGATCGGCACCAGGTCTCTTTCCTTCAACCTCTGCGACCGCTCTTCATAGTCCTCTAGAGCTTGACGGCGCAGGTCATCGCGATCGAGAACA
>NW_008246084.1:75537-77276 GCF_000281045.1 Saprolegnia diclina VS20 | reverse complement strand
GCCAATATTACACCCCGTTTTGTCATTTTCCAGTATGGTTAAACCTGGGTTTTGTGTGCATGTGTGTTCATGAAAATACTCAGTATTGCAATTTCGATTGACAGACTTGCCTTTTGGACCGACGATCGCGATGGCATTGGTACGACGTCAACGCTGGACGCTGTGTGCTATGTACTCTCTCTAGGGCCCTCAGCTGTATAATGCTGCGTACTACGGACGCATCGATGACGTCCAGCGTCTGCTCAAGGAAGGCGCCGATGTCCACTGGGCCAGCGAGGTACGTCAGCCACGCTCGATGGCACCAAGACTTGTCCTATTCCGTAGAGCGGATATACGCCGCTGCACATTGCTGCGCAGAACGGTCTTGACGCTGTCGTCAAGACGCTCCTCGCCGCCAACGCCGCTGTGAATCAAACTATGAACGTCCGTACTCTTCTTTTGCTTGCTGTGCTCTCGAATTGTGGCTCAAACGTCGTTGACGATGTAGACACAAGCGACGCCGCTGTTCATTGCTGCGCAGAACGGTCACAATGCTGTCGTCAAGACGCTCCTCGGCGCCAACGCAGCCGTGAATCTAGCTAACAACGTACGTTCTCTCCTTTTCCTCTTGTGCTCCGAAACATGTGGCCTCACCTGGTGCTGATGATGTAGGATGGAGCGACGTCGCTGTTTGTTGCTGCGCAGAACGGTCATGACGCTGTCGTTAAGACGCTCCTCGCCGCCAACGCTGCTGTCGATCAAGCTAAGAGCGTACGTCTGCATCTGCTCTTGCACATTGTATGATGTTGATGACGCAGGATGGGACAACACCACTCTCTATTGCAGCTCAGCGCGGCCATGATGTTGTTGCTCAGCTGCTCCTAAGCGCCAACGCCGCTGTCAATCAAGCTAACAACGTACGTCTGCATCTGCTGGTTGCTGTCTAAAGCATTTTTGGCCTCAATGCTGCTTAGCGTACATTTACACCGCTGTTTGTTGCTGCGCAGAACGGGCGCGATGCTGTTGTCAAGACGCTCCTCGCCGCCAACGCAGCTGTGGATCTAGCTTTGGACGTACGTTCTCTTCTTTTGCCGGTTTGCGCGCTTCAATTTTGGCTCAATGTAGACTGGAGCGACGCCGCTGTTCATTGCTGTGCAGAAGGGGCACGACGCTGTCGTCAAGATGCTCCTTGCGGCCGGCGCCGCTGTCGATCAAGCTATGAAAGTATGGTATCTTCTTGTGTGCTCTAGAATGTTGGTTCAAAATGTCGATGCTGATGTAGGATGGAGCGACGCCGCTCTACGTTGCTGCGCAGAACGGGCGCGATGCTGTCGTCAAGACGCTCCTCGGCGGCAACGCTACTGTGGATCTAGCTTTGGACGTACGTTCTCTTCTTTTGCCGATTTGCGCGCTTCAATTTTGGCTCAATGTAGAGTGGAGCGACACCGCTGTTCATTGCTGCGCAGAGCGGGCACGATGCTACCGTCAAGACTCTCCTCGCCGCTAACGCCGCTGTCGATCAAGCTATGAACGTACGTCTCTTCTTGTGTGCTCTAGAATGTTGGCTCAAATGTCGATGCTGATGCAGAACGGAGTGACGCGCTCTACGTTGCTGCGCAGAACGGGCTCGATGCTGTGGTCAAGACGCTCCTCGGCGCCAACGCAGCTGTGGATCAAGCTATGAACGTACTTTGCACCAAATGAGGTTTCAAATTCTGTCGTTGTATCAACGAGTTATATTGTAGGTTGGTGACACCCCA
>NW_008246084.1:66848-74317 GCF_000281045.1 Saprolegnia diclina VS20 | reverse complement strand
AAGAAGCGCAAGGGCGAACCAACGGAGGTGGACTACTCGACGCTCGACATTGCGTGGGTCATTGCCAATGGTCTTGCCGACCTCCACCGCAATGGCTTTATGCACCGCGACCTCAAGAGTCTCAATGTGCTTTTGAGCTCTACCAACTACATCAAGGTGGCCGACTTTGGCCTCACGAAGGAGTTCCACCTCGACATGACGACGTTTGTGGGGACGCCGGCGTGGATCGCGCCCGAAGTCTTTGAGTCGGGAACTACGTACGACTTTGCGGCCGACATTTACTCATTTGGCGTCATTTTGACGGAGCTCGAGACGCTCCAAGTGCCGTATGCGGGCATGAACCTCTTTGCGATCATCGACGGCGTCCGCAGTGGCGAGTTGCGTCCGTCCGTGAGCGCTGACTGTGCGCCGTGGTACAAGGCGCTGGCTGACGACTGCTTGTCGTTTGATCCGAAGCAACGTCCAACAGCCCAGACGATCATCGACCGTTTGTTGCTGCAGGAAAAGGCTCTTGCTGGTCGAGAACCGGTCGCAGCGCCCGAGACCAAGACCGAGCGTCTGATGACGCCGCCGCAACTGACCAAGGGCATGAGCAGCAGCTCGTCCACCTCGGTACGAAGGGCCCAGTTTTGTCTTGAATGTGTGTCGAGTAAGTCTGTGGATCTAGTCGACGTCGTCGTCCTGGTCGTCGGGAGCTCTCACGAGTCGTCTGCCGTGCCGGATGTGCAAGACGCGCAACGCAGCGTTGAACCAACACTGCAGCTGCTGCAACGAGGCCATGCCAAACGAGTCGACCAAGCTCGCGCTCTTGCTCAAGCGCGCCAAGGTGGCCAACGCCAAGGGTTTCTCGATCAACCTGTGCATCGACTGCGACATTTGCGAGACGACCAACGTCATGACGGCGCCGACGTGCGCCGATCCCGAGTGCGGCGAGGAGCTTTTGGACGACGCTGAGAAGCTGCGTATCCTCTCCCGTCGCTTCGACATGGCAACGAGCGCGGCATAAGCTCCATCGTCCAGAGCGTCAATGTCAGCCCACGAACGCTGATCATAACTGCACCACACTTTGTCGCTGCCACGTAATTCCAAGGCTTTTAGCATCATCAATTTGACTTGATCTTACCAACTAAGGCAGTGTGTGCATGAATGCTGTGGAATCCTTGTCGAGAAATACGCAGCGCGCCACTGCTCGAGGAGCGTCGTCCTGGTCGCACACGGCGTCGCCAGCACATCGATAGGGGTCCCATTTCGGCCAAACGTCCGTGCTCCAAGATAAGGACGCGGTGCGACGTCAGGATTGAGCCGATGGGTCACTGTGAGCACCGTGCGCTCAGCACACTCGCCCGTCGCAAGCTCTAAATACGTATCTTGCGATTGAAGGACGTCGAGATGGCGACTGTGGTTGGTTCATACTGGTGCCGCCACAAAGGTGGTCCTGGCGAGGCTCAACTCTGCGGTGACCTAGATGTATGGTTGCGGGTTGCTTGTTTTTCCTGGTAAGAGTGGTCGTAACGTCGTCAGTATTGTCGTGTGTGTAGTACATCAGGTGTTGCTTCTACTTTTCGATTCGGGCCGTTTTGGCGAGGCGCTGGCGTCGGGCAGGCGGCGCTGTCGGTGGCGTCTCGTCGGCGCGCTGGTTCACGAACGCGCCAGCGCTCACAAGTTGTCGGGCGACATGCACGTGGCCGAAGCGCGTCGCGAAATCAAGAGCGGTCTCTCCATTCTACGTTGCACAATGCAGACAACAACACAAGAGGATGATGCGTACAAAGCTGGCGAGGTGGACGTTGGCCTTGTGCGCCAGGAGCGTCGACACTACCTGGGCATGTCCGTTCTGGGCAGCCAAAAGCAAGGGGGACGCCCCCGCCTACGACGTAATTACTCAGTGTAGGAAGAAATATGGGACGCCATAAGAAGGGCCGTCGCGCCATCCTCGAGCCAAAAATTAAGGATAAAATCGGGGACACGGAGAACGTACTTTGTCGGCTTGGTTCACGGCAGCATGTGCTGCAAGGAGCGATGCGACGACGGCACCGTGCCCGTTCTGAGACGCGATGAATAGGGCCGTCGGGCCATCCTGGTGTCAACATTAAAAAAAAAGCGGGCAGTCGATGGGAACATACGTCGTTGGCGTGGTTGACTGCGGCGTTGGCCGCAAGAAGCGCTGCGACCACTGCGTCATGACCATTTTGGGCCGCGAGAAAGAGGGGTGTCGTCCCATTCTAAGGTCATCATCGCAAAAATCATTTTGCACCGTACAGAAGTGTGAAATACCGAATTGGTTTGGTCCACAGCCGCGTTGGCGCCCAAGAGCGCCATCACAATGGGAAGGTGACCGATGTCCGAGGCGATGGCGAGTGGCGTCGCTCGGTCCTAAACATCGTTCTAGAGACAGGATCGCAACACTCGGAAACGTCGCACGAGTTCGTGGCCGGCTTGGTTGACGCACGCGTGCGCCTTCAAAAGCGCTGTGACCACCGAAGTTAGACCATATTTGACTGCAAAGAGCAGCGCCGTCTCGCCCTTCTACGCCATCGTTTTGAGAGCCTCACACGACGCTAGTAAAAGCGTACGCTCGTTGCGTGGTCGACAGAGGCATTGGCCGCGAGGAGGGCCTCAACGACCGCAAAATGACCATTTTTGACGGCGATCATCAGCGGCGTGAATCCGTTCTGCCACATTATTCCCACCTTGTTCAAGAAAAATGCACAACGACGACGATACCTCGATGGCGTGGTCGACGAACGCATTTGCTGCCAAAAGCGACGCGACTACATCGGCATGCCCGCACTGGGCTGCCAAAAACAAGCGGGTGGCCCCCGCCTATTGATGCAAAATGTGCGAAAACTCGAGAAACAAAAAACGTCGGACCGTCACTTGAGCGTCGACGGTGGCATTGGCCGCGACGAGCATGTCGACAATCGCTCGGTGACCATTGCACGCAGCAAACGCCAGTGCCGTCGACGTATCCTACACATAGTACAGTCAGTATGGCTGCTAAAAAGGGCGATGCAAACCGTCATGGCTTGGTTGACGTCCGCTTGAGCTGCGAGTAGCGTGCATACGACGGCATCGTGGCCGAGCGTCGCAGCCGGCATCAAAGTGGTTTCGCCCTCCTACGCCATGATCGAAAACACCGTTGGGTGCAAGACGACATACATGCGTGGTATGGTTCACGGCGGCGTTGGCAGCCAATAGCGCGCAAACGACTGCATCGTGCCCATTCTGGCTCGCCCCAAAGAGCGCAGTGGAGCCAGCCAACGCCTGAGCATGGCACGGTGAGTACGCAGCGTGTGCGCATCTGCGTACCGCGCACGTCCAGTCGGCGGCGACACCGTCGTCCAACAACCTCGTGACGTCGTCGAGGCGGCCTTCAAGCGCCGCGAAAAAGAGTTGCCCGCCCTAGGTCTGCGTGTCGCCACGGGCGTGCATCATCTCGGTACCTTCGAGTTCATCCAGTGTATTGGTCCACTGCGATCAACTTGCAGATGACCAGCCGGAGTGTCCGAAACCTCCTGCAATGCATATGATATCGAATCTCGCAGGTCGCCAGCCACCAAAGATCGTGGAAGATCGCAACGGTCGAGGCGAAGCGACGATGGAGTCCAAGCCGCTGCTGCATGGCGGGCGTCGCCCCAGCGCGTCGAGGCCGCCCATAGCCGGCGGCAGCCGCCATGCGCTATGGGTGTCGTGGCTCACGCCATTGCTCTACCTCGGCCAGGCGCGCCCGCTCGAGATGGACGACCTCTGCTCGCTGGACCCGGCCAGCCGCGCCCACGTTATCGCGCTCCACTTCAAGCAGCAGTGGGGCCCCGAGAAGCGTCGCGTCCAGCCGCGCGTCTGGCTCTGCCTCCTCAAGGCGTTTGGTCGACCCTTCTTCCTCGCTGGCTGCATGAAGCTGCTCGCCGACGTGCTCCAGTTCGTCACACCCATGGTCTTGGCCGCGCTGCTGCACTTTATGGCGTCGGACGTGCCAATGGCACAAGGCTACATGTACGTGAGTATCCTCTTTGGCGTTAGCCTCGCGCAGTCGGCATTTCTGCGCCAGTACTTTTGCTACTGCGCCGACGTTGGCCTGTACGTCAAGAGTGCGCTCGTGGCAATGACGTACGACAAGGCGCTGCACCTCGCGCTCTCGGTGCGGCAGCAGACGTCGTCTGCTTCGATCGTGGGCCTCGTCACGACCGACGTCCAAAAGCTCCGCGATGCGTCGCCGTATCTCCACGCGCTGTGGTACGCGACGCTGCAGGTTGATACTCTTTTGACAGATTGAAACTTTTCTTACGATATATGTAGATCTGCATGGCCACGTACTTGCTCTACTCGTTTGTTGGCGTCGCTACCTTTGTGGGCATTGCTGTTGCTGTCATTATGACGCCGCTCAGCTCCTGCCTCGCGACCAAAGCCACGGCCGCGCACGCCCAGCTGCACACGCTTGCATCGTCGCGCCAGCACACATGCGACGAGACACTGCGCGGTCTCAAGGTCCATTAACCCGCTTGTTGGAAGCTATTGTCATGCGATCTCTAGATGGTCAAGATGCAGACGTGGGAAGAGCACTGCCTCGCGCGCCTGTCGACCTTGCGCGACGCCGAGCTCAAGCAACTGACGCTCGTCGCCCGGCTCCGCAGTCTTTCGACCACGCTATTTGACGCGACGCCGCTTCTCATGGCAATGGCCGTGATGGGGAGCCACGTCTATCTCACGGGCGCAGCGCTGAACTTGGCGACCGTCCTTCCGAGCTTGCTGCTTCTCCAGATGCTCCGGACACCGATCGCGCTCTTGCCGCAGGTGTTCTCGACGCTCTCAGAAGCGTCGGCGAGCTTGGATCGCATCACAGCCTTTCTTGTTGAGGTCGACCAACGACGGCTCACGGTCGGAACGCTCAGTGCGATTGGAGTGCGCTTTGAAGACGCCGACTTGAGCTGGCAGCTGCCATCGATAGACGCGGCCGAAGCCTCGTTCTCGTCAGCATCGAATGGCCTCTGGCAGATGCGGGGCATCGACCTCTACGTCCGCGCCGGCGAGCTCTGCGCGATTCTTGGCCCGCACAACAGTGGCAAGTCGACGCTGCTCAACGCGCTCCTCAACGAGGTCCACTGCACGTCGGGCCGCGTCATGGCCCGCGGCGCCTTTGCGTACGTCGCGCAAAAGCCATTCTTGCGCCACACAAGCATCAAGGAGAACGTGTTGTTTGGCAAGCCGTGGGAGGCGTCCTGGTACGCGTGCGTCATGGACGTTACGGGTCTGACGTCGCTCGTGCTCGACAACAGCGCGCTCTTCCCCGACCACGACGAGACCAACATGGACAGCGTTCCGGCTTCG
Organism: Saprolegnia diclina VS20; assembly: GCF_000281045.1. Classification (NCBI taxonomy): domain Eukaryota; phylum Oomycota; class Saprolegniomycetes; order Saprolegniales; family Saprolegniaceae; genus Saprolegnia; species Saprolegnia diclina. The sequence continues at coordinate 68,992 of NW_008246084.1, read as the reverse complement.
GTGGACCCGAGTCTGCACGTGCGCATCGCGCTGGCTCGTGCGGTCTACCAAAATGCGGACGTCTACCTACTAGATGACATTTTTGCGTCCATGGCCTCTGCGACACGCGACCATATCTTTGGTCGCTGCCTCCGCGGTCTTCTCCGGCGCAAGTGCATCCTCTGGGTCACGAATGCCTTGGCGTTTGTCCCACTCTGCGACTCGGTCGTGCTGCTCGAGGATGGTGTCGTCGTTGAGCAAGGCTCGATCACAACCGTGCTCTGTGACGACGGACCGATCCACGACCTACTGCAGTCGCACACGCTACTCGACGATGCAGCAGTGAGACTTGAACCCGCGCCAACAGGACAAGATTTCGTGTCGCCCGACCCAACGCCGCTGTTGCCGACGCTCACGGACGCTGTCGCAAGCCTCAAAGAGCACTCGGGCGTCTACAAGCGGTACCTACGAGCATGTGGCGGCTATGGCCTCGCCGCCACATCGTTCGTTTGGTATCTGAGTGCCCAGGCCACCACGGTTCTTGCGACATCGTACCTCGGCTTTGACGAGTCGCTCCTCGGTCTCTACGTCTTTGCTACGGGACATGCGCTGTATATTGGTCTGCTCTACATGCGGTCGGCCATCTCGTACCGTCGAGGTCGCGTCGGCAGCCAGCGCCTCTTTCACACTTCGCTGTGGCACCTTCTCCGCGCTCCGCTCAGCTTTTTCGAGCCATCACCCGTCTCGGCGCTGCTCGCAACGCTGGCGTCCGACATCGCCGTCGTCGACCTCGAGGTGCCGTCGACCATGCACATGCTACTGCACACGCTTTTGCTTATCGGGACAACCGTTGGTCTTGTCATGCTCGTGACGCCGTGGTTCGCACTGGCCGTCCTTCCAGCAATGGCGGCGCTCTACGCACTGCAGCGAGCGTACGTGCCGTCGGCCAACGCCCTCCAACGACTCGAAGCGGCCACGCGGGAGGCGATGACGGCGTACGTCCGCGAGTGCCTTCTCGGTCTTCGGTCGCTTCACGCCTACCGCATCGAGGGCCACTGCAGCGCCAACTACTACGCGCTCCTTGATGCGCATCAGCGCGTGCACGTGGTGGTGACGGCGACCAACCACTGGCTCGCAGTCCGGGTCGAGTGGCTTGGCGCGACGCTGAGTGCCTTGGCTGCTGCCCTTGTCGTCAACTCGAAAGCCTCCGGCATGGCGCCCTTGCCGCTAGTGGCGATGGCTCTCTACTACGCTCTGCAGCTGACACCGACGCTTCACTGGGCACTGCGCGTCCTAGCTCAAGTGCAAGGCTCCCATGCTGCGCTGCAGCGACTCGAGAGCTATGACAACCTCCCGATGGAGGCGCCGCTGACAAGCGACCTCTCGCTTCGTGGCCTCGAGAGTGAGAAGCGCGGTCGCCTGACGTTTGAGAATGTTGAAGTGCGCTACCAGCCACACGAGGCGCCGGCGCTGACCCACCTCTCGTTCGACGTCGTCGCCCACGAGAAGATCGCCGTGGTGGGCGCATCGGGGTCGGGCAAAAGCAGCCTTGTGATGGCGCTGATGCGTCTGCTTGAGCTCGACGCTGGCGTCATTCGCATCGATGGTGTCGACATTGCATCGATGGGGCTTCACGATGCCCGGCGCCAAGTCGCGTACATTCCCCAAGACCCGATTCTCTTTTCAGGTACCACCACGGATCTCCTATGGTGTCTCTGATACGTTGATACATTGATACTAGGCACGGTGCGCAGCAACTTGGATCCATTTGGCATCTTTGGCGATGACCGCCTTTGGGCGGCACTGCGCCGCGCCCAGCTCGTGAGTATGGTTTCGTCACTGGATGAGCCGGTGACGACGCGCGGCCGCAACTTTACCGTCATCGAGCGACAGCTGCTCTGCTGCGCGCGCATTTGGCTCAAGAACGCGTCGATCGTGTGTCTGGACGAGCCCGCGGCGGTCTCGTGGGCGACGCCAAAGGACTATGCGCTCCAAGAGGTACGTCATTTGTGTCGCGAGATACCTATCGAGAGCTTGCGACAGGCGGTGCGGGCCGAGTGTGCTGAGCGCACGGTGCTCACAGTGACGCATCGGCTCAACACGATCCTGACGTCGGACCGCGTCCTCATCTTGGAGCACGGACGCGTGGCAGCGTTGGGAACGCC
>NW_008246084.1:53275-53826 GCF_000281045.1 Saprolegnia diclina VS20 | reverse complement strand
GATCGCTAGCACCAGTGGCGTCTCGCCATCCTACGCATGCATGAGGAAGCGTATACACAAGGCGAATTGCCGTACTTTATTGCAGTCGACCGATGGCACGTCGGGGCGGCGCAAGAGCATCTGGAGCAGCTGCGTGTGGCCATGGCGCACCGCAAGCATTAGCACGCTTGCCAGATCAGCTGTCGTCACAGCCTGCACAAGGTTCTCGGCCAAATCAAGCACCTCGGCCACCGCCACGTGCTTTTTCTCAAGGGCCATCGTCTTGGCCGTCATGCCCTACGTATGTTGGTTGAGAGACAAACGCAGAGGCGGAATGAAAGAGACCTGGCGCCAACCTCAATGATCGGCGCCAGCAAAAGTCGCACGACTGACGCGTGGCCGCCGCGCGCTGCAGCGATTAGCGCCGTTTGGCCACTCTACGCATGAGGTATGTGAGCAAAGGATTCAGCTGATCGAGTAGATGGTACGCTGTCCGACGCGTGGACATTTGCGTTGGCACGGAGCAGGACGCGGCAAACCTCTTCGTGTCCAATCAGAGCCGCCGCAAAGAG
>NW_008246084.1:50218-52961 GCF_000281045.1 Saprolegnia diclina VS20 | reverse complement strand
TGCCCCACATGCCGTCGCCGTGGCGAAAGCTGCCATCGAGGTGGTTGATCTCGGCTGCGTAAAACCTGCTCTTGTACGAGGCGCTAAAGGCTGTCGCGTCGAGACCTCTTGTGCAGCTTGCAAATGCGACCTACGAATCCCGTACCATCGTTTCTCTCAAGTTGATGCACGTACAAGGCCGTCATGGGGCGTCGACGGAGCGGCCAGTGCATTGATCGCTGTCATGATTCCGGACGCGGATGTCCAGAGACCGACGGGACTTTGACCGCAGAGCACAGCGTCGGCGTAGCGCTTGTAGCTGCCTTGCGCTCTTGTGTAGTAGCTGTTCAAGCCGAGCGCGGTGGCTTCCCAGCTCCCGGCCTCGTACATGTACGCGAATGTCGGCGCGATCGGACACCGGCCGAGAAGCCCGAGCACGGACGAGAGGCTGGGTATCGCACAAGATTTGAGCAGCATATTCAAGACGGGACTGCCGGCCATGGGTGTGTGGAGGGCGACCCATTTTGTCTCGGCGCTGAATGAGCAGACGCCGTTGGCGAGGGCGAGGCCCAGCACAAGGCCGCCCATCGAGTGCGTAACGACGATGAGCCGACCGACGCTGCCCGTGGTATTGGCCACCGAGAGCATTGACGCACAAAATTTCTGTTGCAGAACTGACGACGTCCACGGCACGGTTGTCGTATCGAAGCGCGCAAACTGAAGCGACGAGCAGCACGGTGCCGCGTCGACGAGGTCGTTGCCCCAGTAGGCAGCGTATGATGCGAGAAGGCTCGATGACTCGTTTGCGACGCCGGCGCCGTGGAAGAAAAGACAGGGTCGCCGCCCTGATCGACATGCACACGGCGACTTTGTTGTGTTGGCGACAAGCGCCTCGGACAGCGCGGGGCAGGCGAGCGACTGACGAGGTGGCACGGGCGGCGTCATCGACGTATTTCGGGCCAATGCAACAACTAGGGTTGGTGATATCGCTTTTGTGATGGCTAGCACAAGTAGCGTGATGCCACCGAGATCTCGACCGGAGGATGTACCAAGTTCTATGCTTTGGCAGATCGTCATCGGAGCCCCCAAGAACGTCGTGGCGTACGCGATATAGCCAGCGTCACACGCCGAGACGTCATTGGACTGTGTCGCGGTTTGGATCGCGGCGACCACCGACGCCATCGACGGTAGCGTTGACGCAGAGCCGCACGTGACCGACACTTGTGATGCGCCTTCGATGACGCTGACGTAGAGGGCGCCGGATACCATCGTGTAGCGCTGGACGGTCGCTCCTTGGGTCATGTTGATGTCGTAATCAAAGTTGCTGTGCCCGGTTGCGAAGAGCGAGCCCGACGCATTCGCCGCGACGGAGCCGTTGAAGCCGACGGGAAGAAAATAATAAAGTTGACCGGAGAACGGACCCGCGCTCTCCAAGTAGCGCATGAGTGGCCCGTCCGAGCTGGTGGCGGTTGCCGGCTCTGCCAAGTAGAGAACGAGCAGTACGACGCCCGCGATGCCAGTGGCCAAAAGACCAGCGCAGAGAAGAAGGTGTACAACTCGGTGCGGCCGACGCGCTGGGCGCTTGGCAACACCCAGGTCGTCCAGCGTTGTGTTCATGCTACGATTGCAATGCTTTTGAATCGCGCGTTCGTAGTCATGTATATTTATAGCGCCAGAAGAGTACCATCCCAACAGACAAAACGAAGGTTCGCAGAACCGAGGAAGCGGACAAGCCTTGAGCTCACCGTGTGCTAAGGCGGCCATGGAACCAGTGCTTCAAACACGTTGTGCTAAGATTATAAATGCCGTAAGAGAAGTTTCAAATGAGCACGGTAAGCTGATCGCGACGGTACCTACTATTGTGCAAAACACGAGCCAACTAAGCTTACAAGTACAGTAATACTCGTTGTGTGGATGGAGCGAGTGATGATGGAGCGTTGACCAAGGCGGCCGCGACAGATCGAAATATATCGATTGGCTAAATAAATTTGAAATGATACCTTTATGTCCAATCACAGATGGTGTGGCCAGTGGCGCGCCACCTCGCTGAAGTCGAGACGCCAAACTACGATTGGAAATGAAATCGCCCGTATTTGGCACATGGCTAGCGACGCCTTTGGAGAGTTCAAAACGCTACACCACACGCTCGTTGACCCCGTACAACGGGAGAAATGCTTCGTCAAAGTTTCAATTTTTATCCGGATCCGGATACGTGACAGGCGTCGGCCGAGTGCAGACTTGCAGACATGGGTCCTTGGCCGTGGATGGGATGGCGGCGGACCTCGCTTTCTACCCGGACTTGATTGGGTAGGACATTTCTTGGCAGTTGGGAGTACGAAACATCGTCGATGCAGCCAGAATGGACGGCTGCAGGCGTTGCTTCGTGGCAGTTCAACTGTAGTAAATGGCTATTACGCCATCATTTGCAACGCTCCTTGGCTGCAACAATCTACTACGATCGTCGGTCGCGAAGATTCCTTCCCGTTGGCGCCGCTTCTGCGCTTCCCATCAAGACTGGTCCAAGGCTGACTCGCTCGGCCTGTCCGGTGCTGTTTTTGGACCGCGCCCGCCAAAGATACGTTCTCGGACCAATCAAAATGCGCAATGATTTTAGCCAATCAGCTCTCGCCACTCTGGCCTGGCTAAATTTACGTCGCAGTTGCGAGCAAACGATGTCGTCGACCGAGCTCTCGCCGTCGCAGGTCGCTCTCGCCGTCGACGCGTACGTCGGCGCGACGCTGCGCTGGCTGGCGCTGCACCGCGG
>NW_008246084.1:8389-19908 GCF_000281045.1 Saprolegnia diclina VS20 | reverse complement strand
GGCAAGGCGCTCGAGCTCGGCATCAACATGATCGATACGGCGTGGATCTACCAGTCGTTTGGTATTGACGGCAAGCCCAACGTCACCAACGAAGCGCTTGTCGGCAAGGCTCTCAAGCGCTTTGGCCGCGACAAGTTTATCGTTGCGACCAAGTTCGGACTCGGCGTCGACGCCAATGGTCAACGGTACATCAGCGGCAAGCCGGCGTTCATTCGTGAGCAGCTCGCGGAGTCGTTGGAGCGTCTCGGTATCGACTCGGTGGATCTCTACTACATGCACCGCATGGACCCGTCGACGCCGATCGAGGAGACGATGGCGACCCTCAAAGAGCTCGTCGACGAAGGCAAGATCAAGTACGTTGGTCTCTCCGAGTGTTCGTCGAGCGAGCTGCGTCGCGCCCACGCCGTGCACCCGGTCTCGGCCATCCAGATGGAGTGGTCGCTCAACACCCGTGACATTGAAGACTCGGTCGCCAAGACGGCGCGGGAGCTCGGCGTTGGCATCGTGGCCTACTCGCCGCTCGGCCGCGGTCTCTTGACGGGTGCGATTGCGTCGACCAACGATATTTCGGAGAAGGACATGCGCCGCCGCAACCCGCGCTTTGTTGATGGAAACCTCGAGCAGAACAAGGCGACCCAGCTCTTTGAACTCGCCAAGGCCAAGGGCGTCACGCCCGCGCAGCTGGCCCTCGCCTGGGTCCTTCACCGGTATTTTATCTTCGTCTACACTGTTACAGGTCTCTCATCGATGTGGTAGTGGTGACGACGTGGTGCCGATTCCTGGTACAAAGAGCCCCGCGCGTCTCATTGAGAACGCGGGCGCGGCGGCGATCCAGCTCTCGGCTGCCGAGCTGGCCGAGATTGAGGCGGCGATCCCCAAGCTAGCGGGCGACCGCACAGATGCGGCGACGTTGAAGACCAACTATGGTGCGCGCGAATACGAATAGTCGAGATTTCTTCAACATTGATGGACTCTGATATGGCAAAACGTCATGAATAGGGGATAGGGTTAGGACATGGACGTACTCGCCTCGGGATAGAAGTACACAAAAGTTGTTGATACATTCAAGAAGTTTAAGAGAACAACAAGGACATTTAGCCTTGGAGGCACTGCGAGTAGTAGTCGTTGTGCTTGACGCACTTCCAGCCCGCGTTCTTGCAGCAGACGCCGAACGGCCAGTTCTGACCGTTGCATTGGCTCCAGTTCTCGGCACACACCTTGCTGTTGTCCGTCGCCGGCGTCGACGCGGGTGTCACGGACGGCGTCACGGACGGTGTCGCGGACGGCGCGCTAAACACACAGCCCTTGGGACCGCCCGGACGCAGCACCTGGCACACGCCGTCCGACGGTGCGACGCAGTTGCCGTTGGCAAAGCTCGGGATACCCGCCACGCAGCTCTGCACGGCCTTGTCGCCCTTCTTGGGACACTGGTCGCCCGCGTCACCGCAGATCGCACCCGTGACGCAGTACGTGGCGTCGCCCTGGACACTCACGTTGGTGCAGGCTTGTTGGACAGCATCGACGGTCTCGGCGGCGGCGACCTGGACCTCGGCTTCGACTGGTGCAAACGCGCAGCCGAACGCACCGGTCTTGAGCTTGACGCACTTGGCGTCGCGGGGCGCGGAGCACGACCCGCTCACGTAGCTCGGGATGTTGCTGACGCAGTTGGCGACGACCGGGTCGCCCTTCTTGGGACACGCGCCGCTGCCGTCCGTCGAGCCGGCACAGATCGGACCCGTGATGCAGTATGTGCCGTCGCCCTCGACGCTGACGTTGGTGCAGCCGGCCGGCGTCGTCACGGGCGTCGGTGCCGGCGTGGCGCCAAAGACGCACCCACGGGCGCCAGATGCGATCGTCTGGCACACGGCGTCGACCGGTGCCACGCAGCCGCCGTTGGCGTAGCTCTTGAGGTTGGGGAGGCAGTTGTGGACGGCCTTGTCGCCCTTCTTGGGACACTTGTCGCCGTTGCCGCCGCAGATCGGACCGTCGATGCAGTACGTGGCGTCGCCCTGGACGCTGACGTTGGTGCAGGCGGCTTCGGCGTCGGCAGCCATGACTTCCGTCTCAGCGCGCGGGTAGGCACACCCAAAGGCACCCGTCTTGAGCTTGGTGCAGACCGCGTCGCGCTTGGCCTTGCACACGCCGGCGCTCACGTAGCTCGGGATGTTGCTGACGCAGTTGGCAACGGCCGTATCGCCCTTCTTGGGGCACGCACCGCTACCGTTGGTCGAGCCCGAGCAGATGGGACCGCGGATGCAGTACGTGCTGTCGCCTTCGACGCTGACGTTGGTGCAGGACTCTTCAGCGTCGTGGTGACGGTGGTGGCGGTGGTGGTGGTGCTCGGGGGCCATCGCTGAAGCGGTCGCGAGGAAGAAGGCGAGGTAGCGGAACTGCATGTTGGTGGAGGTGTGAAGCGCGAGGCAAAAATGAAAGTGAATACATGGGTGCGCGGCAAGAGGACCACGAGGACGCTTGGGTGAACCATCGAAATCGATGGATAGACAAGTTCAACCAGATTTATTCTTCTAGATGCGCCGCACTCGACTGAACTATGGGCCTATGCTCGTCTTCTGCACCTTTGGGCCGCAATGCATGCTACCTCCGGTCTCACAACCTCTCCACACGTCCATGGGTAAAGCCATTTCCGTGTATATGAGATCGGCATAATCGTCGAGTGGAAGTTTCGCCAGAGAACCACGGCTGGACAGATGTCTCGTACATGTAGTCGACTTGCATCAAGAGCTCTCAAGGCTTGACGAGGGGAAGCATGCGGTCGGCTTTATCGCTGTGCAAAGATGTCGGGCCGACCTACGCTGATGTATGTCCAGATAGAAGACGGACGTCGTAAGTAACATCGTTGGTGCATCTCGGTCCGAGTGCTCGGTCCGACACAGTACCAATATCCAGCACCTTCGTAAGCCCTCGGTTTAGTGACATACATGTATGTTTTTTGGCCTATTGTCATAATACATAGAAACGCTGTTGATAGCTGAAGTCGTTCAAGCGAGGGAACAACGCAAGATGCGATACAAAGATCCCAGTCGTTGCACTTTGCATTTGGCGCGTCAACATGCACGTCGCCTTGAGGTTTCTGATGTGTCTGATGGCGCTGAGCGTCGCCGCGTACGAGCCACCGCCGCTTGACGACGCCATCGCGGCTGACGCCTGCAGCAACGCCACCGTAGGCTACCTCGCGTCCCTTCAAGTCGGGAGCTTTTCACGCAGCGCGTATTTTGATTGCTTTCGACGCCACGACGATGTGTTTGCGTTCATGTCGGCCATGCTAGCGCGCGTGCCACACCTAACGTCGGCCAACGTGACGATCGGCAAGACGCTGCAAGGTACATTCTCACTTCTGATAGGATTCGGCGGCTCATTGGACACACAGGACGGGACATACCGGCCTATACGTTTTCGCTGTCGCCGTCGCCGCCAAAGCAGCTCGTGTACATCCAAGCGCTGCAGCACGCACGCGAGTGGATCGCAACAACCTCGACGGTGTACGCCCTCGCGCGCCTCCTCGACGACGTTGTCGCTCAAAACAAAACGGTGCTATCGGTACATCCCTTCCATACCCTCCATGGCGCTCATGGTTGACGGTGGTAGCTCCTCGAAGCGTACGAGTGGTGCATCGTCCCCATCGTCAATGTCGATGGCTACGTGGCTACGTGGAACGGCGACCGATACCACCGCAAAAACATGCGTCCGTTCACGGTGCCCAACGCCTCATCGCTCGCCTTTGGCGTCGATCTCAACCGCAACTTTGGCCCGACCTCGTCGTTCAAGGCCGAGACAGAGGAGGACACGGAGGTGTACCCGGGCACTGCGCCGTATAGCGAGCCCGAGACGCTGGCTATTCATACGTGGCTGCAAGCGCGCGAGCCAAAGAGCATCGTTGGCGCGCTGGACGTGCACACTTACGGCGGCTGGGTCCTCTCTCCGTTCGGGCACCAGGAAGATGAGCCGTCGCCACCGTACGGCAATGCGCTTGCGACGCTTGCGAACGCGACGCGCCGCGCGATGGGGCCCATGTATCTGAACCAGCGCTCGGTGCAGCTCTACCCGGTCTACGGCGGCTTTGGCGACTACATGTACCTTCTCTACGGTGCGCCGGCGCTCATTATTGAGATGGACGGCCACGACTTTCGCGCGCCATCGTCGATGATCCGGCCGCGCGGCGACGAGCTCTACGCCGGCGTGCTCACGTACGTGCAGGCGCTGGCGACGTGGGTGAATGACGCCAAGCCGACGCCAGCGCCGCCCAATTCATCGGTCGGACAAACGACGTCGCATGCCACTTCGTGGCACCGCCCGAGCTGGCCGCTCGTCGGGTTCACGCTCGCCGCCGTCGGCTGGGGACCGAATCGACTGGTGTTGTAAACCGATCTAAAATGTTATTTATTGCTGCGGGAGGTGTATGTTGACGCTGGACGCTGCGCCATCTCGAGCTAATACTAGTATCGGGAACGGGTCTGGGTTTGGCGCCTAATTTCTGAGAATCGTGTGTGGAAATTCGAAACAGGAGCGTTTCAGGTCCACTAATAATGGCGCCAGATTGCACCAAGTGGTCGCTTGCTCTGTCACGTAGACAGTCGGACGCTCCAGTCGTGTTGTGGTGCGGAAGCGCGGGAAACGAGACGGCGCGAATGGCGCCTCCTCGACGGCATCTGGTGGCCTGTCAGCGCGCGCTTCCCGCCTTTTACTGCGGTTAAAAACCGCAATTTAGGTGCAACCGAACGGTTTACATACAAGTGGCAAGTGTAACGCGACTTTGCAGTTAGCCTACCGGTTGAAACACGCTTGGACCAATGAACGACGTGTATGCAGTGATACACGCTCTTGATTGGCGGAATATTTCTGGCACGCCAATCTGCCCGCCAAAACTGGACCCCAAAAGTGTCGTACGGTACACGGTCTTGGGTCACTTGGGTTGAAATGGCGTCGTCAAGTGCATTTTCCATTCCTCCATGATGGTCGCGCAGCCGTCGAGCTTGAAGCGCTGCTTGTCGCCCGCCGCCGACGGCGACAGCAAGCGCTGCAAGCGCGAGGCCTTGTCCAAGCTCACGGACAAGTTCACGCTCCATCGTGGCCGACTGCACAAGCTCGTCGTGCCCGCCGACACGTCGATCTGCAACAAGGAGAACGTGCCGCCGAAGGTCGCAACGGACACGCCGCTCGACGTCGACGCTGCGCCGTGGGCGCCCAAGGCCAAGCAGCACTTCCGCGTCGTGACCACCGACGATCGCAACTACTACGTCGCTGCCTTGTACACGCTCACCAACAACCTCGGCCTCGCCCACGAAACTGTCCACATGGCCATCGACCTGCTCGACCGCTTCCTCAAGGTGCAGCCGATCACGATCCAGTGGCTCGAGGTCGTCAGTATTGCGTGCATCTGGATCGCTTGCAAGTTCAACGAGACGCAGGCCGCCATCGAGAGCCTCCGCGTCAAGCAGATTTTGCAGCAGCGCCACCGCCGCGGCAACTGGAGCTGGCACCACGTGCTCGTGATCGAGTGTCAGATCCTCAAGCGCCTCGGCTTCCGCATTTTGCACCCGACGATGCTCTCGCGCTTCCAAAAGTTGCCAGCGATGGCCGAGATGACGCCGACGCAACTCGCGGACGCTCTCTACTTTATCGACCTCACGCTCATGGACGCCAGTTTCCGGTCGTTTTCACCGACCGATGTGCTGGAAGCAGTCGTGTTCCTTACGACCGAGTTCAAACCCCAACAAAACTTTGACTTTGAGGGCGTCGAGCCGCGTCTCCGCGAGCCGCTCACGGGCTTCTTCATGCAGCACCTCCACATCCAGCAAGAGCTCGCGGACGGCGAGAAGCTGCACAAGTCGCTGCACTGCAAACACGGCGCGGCCATGTCGCCCACTTGGCGGCTCATGGCGTCGACGGCGCCGTGCGTGTGCCGTATCTGCACCATGGCCCCTGCTGCTTAAATTACGCTGTACCCTATTACTATTATGTTAGAGTTAGACTTAGAACAATCTTGGATCAATATTATTTTGTGAACTATGGACAATTCACGACGATTGGCTTGCTGTTCCCATGACATACGCGTTATGTCCTCCACAAATCTGGCACTCGTACGAGACCAGACGATCATCAGACCAGAGACGATAATCCAGTGCATTCTGGTACCAAGACAGAGAACAACCACCAGAGGAAAGGTGGCGCCAAGGTTCATTAGAGATGCCAATGCTTGCCGTAGAAAAGTCGGGAATGAGCGAGTACGTGGTTGGGCTATTAGGCTGGGCATCCGGCTCGCTTTCCAACGAGAAGGTTACTCTCAAGAGTCTATCTCGATATGGTCGCGCATAAGAGTACAATGGTCTCGATGGCATTCGATCTAAATTCACTGCCGAAACACGGCCAATCTCACCGTTGATACGCCAACGTTGGTTTTGGCGCGCAAAATCGTTACACGTGCAGCGACGCGACATACATTTTTAGAGGTTTTTGGCGCCTTTTTCAGGGCAAGCAGCCACCCCGAGCTTTGACTAATAGCAACTCGATCTCTATGTCCAAGCAACACAATCGAAGATTCATCGAACGCCAGACGTTGATGGTGTCAGACTTGAGTTCTGGAGAGCAGTCCCTCTCGTGAAGAGCCACCGTATACGACAACGTCGCAGGACATGCTAGTCACTGGAGACTTTTACTGCTATGACTTTTAGTTATTTGTCCAAGCGGGATTACAGGTTGTAAACCCCCAGAAACAAACAATCGTGGCATGTTCTCCCGTTCCCAACCAGTTTCCGAGCACCAAGTCCCAAACGATCGGCCATGTCAAGTTTAGACTAGTAGGCCGCTGCAGGTCGACTTGACGCATTTTCAAAGTTGCGCACCAGACCATACCAGTCATGTTGTCGATGCTCGCTCGGTCGGCGCCCCGTTGCTCTCTTGTCGCACGCTGCTTCTCTAGCGACAGCGCTCGCGAAAAGCTGCGTGTGCTTACGACCAAGAGCTTTGTGTACGCAGCGCGTGACCACCCCAAGACGCTTGTTTACGTCTGTGCACTCGAGGCCAGCGCGACCTTTGAAGTGACTGTGAACGAAGGCGCGGCCGTGGTCGACTGGCCCAAGGTCCTCCAGCGTGAGCTCGGTCTCGACTTTCTACCTGGCGTCATAAAGGGGCTCCGTGACTTGGATGTTGTCAACTTCAAGCACCCCGTCGACAGCGCCGATGGACATGTCGAAGATACCGACGGGGCAGACACAGTCGACGCTGAAGAAGAGACTTCGACGATGGCAACGGTGACTACGATGACGACGAAGACGAGGACGAAGAAGAGGACAACGAGGGCGAGGAAGCAGAAAACGACGATGCTGACTCTGGTGTCAGTCCACCGGACGACACGAGTCCGACACGACATCGACGACATTTCCTTGTGAGACGACCAACGCGGCGAGTCTGCGTGTCGAGAAGGACGGCGAGAGTGTGCTGCTGCAAGCAGGTGCCAATGTCTATGACGCGTATGCCGACGCCTTCTTCAAACAGCTTTGCCAGTAACGCCACCAGCCGTCCCGATGCGATATGCTATAAGTACACCGATCGTCTTATTGAGGGTTAGGTCGTCGTGTTCATAAACGAAAGGTCGGTTCGTGACTTGGTGCGCTTTCGCAGCGTCTGGTGCATCGGCGACACGGCGCGCTTGACGTTGTCCATGATCGGGTCTTTGACCAGCGTCTCGACAATCGCCTACGGCCCCATGCAACTTCGAGAATTCCCGCAATTCAAAGTACCTTGACCGTCGACGCGACTTGGGCGCGGTCGTCGCGGAGCTTGTTGACGCGGTCCTTGCGGGTCGCGATCGTGCCGAGGAACCACACATTCTCGAGGATCGACCGGCTTTCTTCCAGGACGCGGATGTGCGAGTAAAAGCAGAGCGGGAGGGCTATGGCCACTGCGTACGCGGCCGTCGACCCATACAAGTACCAACCCGCGCCAATGAGGAAGACCCACTGCAGCGGCACGAGCACCCTAGAAGAGAATTGCGTCAGTATCAACTTGATACATGCCAAGGTGCAGTGTCGACATTCGTACATGCCAGCAAAGAGCTTGAACATCGACTTGGACTCGGTAAAGCCGGCGAGGTCATTCAGCTTGTTGCCTACGAAGCGTGAGTTGTCGGATTCTAAGCTCAAGTCCGAGGCTACCGATGAGGTAAAAGGGCAGGTTGAGCAGGATGCCGGGCAGGGCCAGCGGAAGAAGCACCACGAGGTAGCAGAGACGCTCGAGCACGAGCTGCAGCAGCGACTCATTCTCGAGCGACACGAGCAGATCGGCGTCCTTGAGGCGGAGTTCGTCGAGCTTCGCTTGGTACGTCACGACGTCTGTCTTGAGCTGGTCCAAAACACTACGTCTCGATCAATTTCCCGAATACGCAACTACGAGGGGCGTACACTTGTTCGGTCTCCTTGGTCGTGAGCTTGCCTTCGACGAGGTCGATGAGCTGCTGCGTAAAATGCACGTCGTCTTTCGGGCTCAGCGGACCGCCCACATACAGTCGCTTGATCATGCGCGCGATGCGAAGCGAGCTAAAGTCGTTGCCGTTGAGTGTCACGCTGTGCATGCGCTCCTGTAGCCTTCATGAGAATCAAACCGTTATAACATTGTTCTACTCGTACCTGAAGCTGTTCGGTGAGGTGCTTGACTTGGGCGTGCTCGTCGGCCAAGAAGGCTTCCGATTGGATCGTGGCTTGGTCGATCACGATGGGCGTGCCATACTCGAGCGTCACCTCGCTACATCGTAGCGCATGAGATCTCGCCCGGCCGAGAGATGTGTACCTGCGAAAATGGTCCTTGTTGAAGTACGTCAGACCAAGGGGCACGACCGTGATGGGCGTGTTGTGCTCCTTCACAAAGCCGGTCGCGACACGCATGACGCCCGTGCGGAGACTCAGCATGCGCGGGAGCGTGTACGACGTGCCTTCGGGAAAGAGCACGACAACGTTGCCGCGCGCGAGGACGTCCCACGTGCACTTGAACATCATCCGCGTCGCGGCCGCAATCTCTTCGGGCGTCTTGTCCGAGTCGACGTCCTGGAGCCCCGTGGGCTTGGGCGGGCGAAACACCGCGACGGCGCCGAGCGCCGTGAGCACCCGCGCCACGATCGGGTTCTTGAAGAGCGAGGCCTTCGCCCACGCGAACGGCGGGCGACCCAAGCGCGTGCACTCGGTCACAACAAGCAGCGCGTCGATAAACATGTTGGGGTGGTTGGGGCAGACGACGACTGGGCCTTCGCGCGGGAGGTTGTTGATGCCATAGACTGTGATCTTGCGGAAGTAGAGGTGGCAGGCGAAGCGCAAGAAGTTGGAGACAATGCGGTAGCCGTAGATGAGCACCATGGCGACGACGCCAGCGAGCAGCGCCAGGTTGAGCAGCATGGTCAGCGGCGACGGCTCTAAGAACGGAGGCGGGTGGTCAAATTGAAAAGTGAAGAAAAATGCGAGCCAAAAACAGAACGCATCCGGATACCACGCAGACGTTGAACGTACACTATTTCCATGACATAATCCGTACACGATTTCGGGTCGAGAAGCGCGCCGTGGACGTCGACTAAGATCTCGCGATCTGAGAAGGAAGAAGAGGCACTGGGCGTGCAAAGCAAGCTTCAAGACATCGTAGCAATGCTTGTTTAGCGACGATGGCCTATCATGGCTGCACGTTAGTAGTCGATGCCGAGTACAAGACGGCCGACCGCGGCGACGGCACCGTGACGTCATGCGTCGCGCGGAGTGCGTCATGACGACGACACGACAGCGACAAGCGCAGTCGACGACATTATTGTCCGACGCCGACGCCGATGCTACGCAGACCAATGAGCGGTCGCAATGAGCGCAATAGCAATCGTGGCGTTGACGGTCCGAAGCGACACCGCACACACCGTGGTCTGACGACGCGTCATTCAGCGTCGCAGGCGTGCGCGGCCTCGACAACTCGACTTTGCAGGCGACGCAGCCATGCGTCTTCCACTGTCGACACAGGCCCTGCAGGAGCCTGCAGCCTCGAGCGCGTTGAGAAACGGAAATGGTGTGAGCGTGCACTCTATTTCATGGCAAGCTAGACAGGGCGAGTGGATGCGACTCGCTGTTGACGCAGCAGGATAACCTGCTTGACGTGATCACGCAAGCGCGGCACGTTCCTGCAAGCGCGGCACGTTCCTGCAAGCGTGCACGGGCATAAACAGGCGGGCGACGATGACGAAGTCGGCACAGCAGCGTGCGGCCGCCGTCAGCAGCAACCGCGTCTTTTCGAACGAGTCGGAACTAACGTATTACACAGTTTATAGCACGGGTGGCGCCACTTCCGCGGATCGTTCTTGGCGCCGGGAGTGGTTGTCGGTCGGCGTAGCGACTCTATTTGGGGACGACGGGCGGATGGTGTGGCTACAACACATGGTGTGAGCTCAATTTGCACTTGGTCGTATAGGGCAACCTGGCCTCGAGCTCAAAGTGGCAAAACCCGCTCAAGACGACCTTGGATTGCGACGACGTCTACGAGACCCATCGTAAACGCAGTCTTCGTCCAACCTGCAGCGCGTACCTGCGGCAGGTCGATGGTGCAGAGGCCGACCGTCGTGCCTCGGCGGCGCGTCGGCCCACCGGGCGCTTGGTACTGCAGCGTCATTTCGATTGTAAGGAATCCTTGGTCTGCAATGAGCTTGTCGAGCAGGCGCGGCTAGACACCAAGTCATTAGCATCCATCGGACGCCATACAGTGTCGTACGTTGCGCTGCAGGGGGACGCCAAAGGGTCGGATCGTCAGCACGTCCGTGTCGTGGGGGCAGCTGAGGAGGTCTCTCGGTCGTCCCAAGAGACGCCGCAGGAACGGGTACTGGACAACGCGGAGCTCGGGCGGTGTCGTCGCGCTTGGCGGACCGACGACGCGAACAACCACCGACTTGTAGAGCGGAAACGCCTCAATACTCGCATAACGCGCCCACTAGACATACGTCGAGCACTATCTTTCAGCAGTAATATGGCGCGTACCGCAGGGCTCGACCGGACGCGAAGACAAGCGACGCCCGCCTACCACGCTTGTCAGCACCGTCATGCACACAGAAAGGCCAGTGACCATGGCGGCGGCGAGGCCCCAGCGGATAGCAACTGCATGCGCCTCGAGGTTGCTCCGGACGCGCACGAGGTTCTTGTCGACGTCCTGCCGCAGCGACGCGCTCGGCTCCCACGGACCCGACATACTTGTTCGAGACTGGACTTTGCAGTGCGACAAGAGTCCAACGGAATGCTGGTCACAACCATCATTCTGAAAATAGCATCTCTGCCTCTGGGTGATGGCAATAATCAATTATGGCACGGGCATGCTACCCCACCAGCTTACCCCACCAGGATGGTAGCACGTGCCACAAGCTTAACTACATCTGAACTGTGACAAGGCAAGATGCAGCCCAAGTTCAGCGATACGTGTCCAGACCCGATTCTCGATCTCGCTGCCAAGTGCATGGCGCATGCACCGACGGCCCGCCCCTCGGCGAATGCGGTTGC
>NW_008246084.1:5009-6864 GCF_000281045.1 Saprolegnia diclina VS20 | reverse complement strand
ATCGATGAATAGTTGAAAGATAGAGAACAGTAGTCATGTTGTTCGAGATTGCGTAGACGGTTCACCTCGTTTGGATACGAGATCGAACGACAGACTTGAGATTCAGATTCAATTGGTGCTCGAGCGAGACGCCATCAACATCGTAGTGATCAACGATTTGGGGTAGTTGACGTTCACGCTGTAGGAAGGTTCGCAGAATAAAGCCGTACTTGGGTTGAGTTTAGTTTTCTATTTTAGACGATTTTTTCTATGAACGTTGGGTCTCATGACCTGCGCTGTGTAGCTGCAAATTCTTGCTACCGTGTTGGGGGTTGGACGGTGGCTATTTGGACGGTCATGTACTTGTATCTGCCGTTGTCTGCGCGCGCAAACTGAGATCTGAGTTGTAGAGGACGCGGTCGGTGCGTTGGGCTTGGATCGCGACACCGCACTGTTGTTGCAGCAGCGGCATAAGCTGCGTAAGGACGCCGTGCACTTCGTTTGGCGACAGATCGTACAGCCGGAAGGGTCGACCAATGCCAGTACCTCGCTTCGCATGATGAAGCCAATCGGTGAGCCCCATGACGTCCGCTTCGGACGCAGCATGGTAGACTTCCTTGAGGCGTCGAATAGGCTCCGTCAATGTACGCTTGTCTGCGCCAAGAGAAATGGAATGATGCTTCGGATATGCGTAAACTGTACCGAGTGGCGTGGATTGATTTTCAGCAGCGTTGTCGTTGGCTCCAGGAAGCGTCAGGATTGTGGGGCGCTGGAGCCACGAGAGAGGCTGCTGGTTCTTCAACTCGTTGAGAAGCTCCAGCACGTGGTCAAGTGTTTCAGCCAAGCGCTGCGTCTCGTCGTCAGATCTAGATTCTGGTTCGTCCGTCTGGTTGCTGGGCACGACCATGCATACGTGCAATGCGACGAGACGATCGCGCAAGTCATGGCTGATCGATGCTTGTCTTTGGGCCTCGGCCAAAGCATCTTCGAGAGCTGCGATGTTCTACACAGGAGCGTGTTAGCGCAATACATGAACTTGCGACAACTTGTTTGAGGTGCTCCGTGGACTCGCGCATCGACGCCAAGACCGCACGTTCCTCGATCTGCTCCTCTTCCAAGCCACTAAGGCGTGCCTTGTTGCTATCGCTCTGCGCTCTCCAGCTCTCGCATTGGGCCGTGATGCTCTCGGCCTGCGCTTGCAGGTTCTCGATCTGGTGTTTCTGGTCCTCAATCTGGGTCTTCAGGTCTTCGATCTGGGTCTCTTGGTCCTCAATGGTTCCCGTCGCCGCAGCGTACTTGGTCTCCACGTCACGAGACGCTTCCAGCTCGGCGGCCAGGCTGCGCAAACGAGCTTCGTACGGTGCCATGACGCTGGCAACGTCGATTGGTGGCGATGGCTCGGGTGCCACAATCGCATGGTTTGAGCGTCGCTTCTCCGCCAGTAGACTCGGGTTGCTCGTGCGCCGCTCCTTCTTCTCGACAACGTACCGGCGTAAACTCGTCTCGGCGTGTACGAGGCGGTTCTCAAGCTTCATGGCCTCGCGCTCGAGGCAAACGCACTTGTCGTTGAGCCGCGCGACCTCCATCTGCAGCTCCTTGTTGGTCTTGAGGAGGAAGTTGACTTCGTAGATAGCTTCGCAGCGCTGTTTCCAGCACAGTTCGTGTTTGCCCGCCCAGTCGTCGCACTCGAGGCGCGCGGTCTGAAGGGCCGCCTCGAGTTCGTGCACGGTGGTTTGCAGTGCTTCGTTGGAGGCCAGGAGCTGCAAACCGGCGTGCGCCGCTGCGTGCAAGTCTCCGAGTGAATCTACGCATTCCCATACGCAATCAAGGGATCCTGCAACGAATCGCACCCACCTCGGCGCCCGTCACTGCTCAT
>NW_008246084.1:0-2796 GCF_000281045.1 Saprolegnia diclina VS20 | reverse complement strand
CCACGATGCCAACGCCGAGCTCCCGCGCCGTCTTGGCGACCGAGTCTTCAATGTCACGGGTGTTGAGCGACCACTCCATCTGGATCGCCGAGACCGGGTGCACGGCGTGGGCGCGACGCAGCTCGCTGGACGAACACTCGGAGAGACCAACGTACTTGATCTTGCCTTCTTCGACGAGCTCTTTGAGGGTCGCCATCGTCTCTTCGATTGGCGTCGACGGGTCCATGCGGTGCATGTAGTAGAGATCCACCGAGTCGATACCGAGACGCTCCAACGACTGCGCGAGCTGCTCACGAATGAACGCCGGCTTGCCGCTGATGTAGCGTTGACCATTGGCGTCGACGCCGAGTCCAAACTTGGTCGCAACGATAAACTTGTCGCGGCCAAAGCGCTTGAGAGCCTTGCCGACAAGCGCTTCGTTGGTGACGTTGGGCTTGCCGTCAATACCAAACGACTGGTAGATCCACGCCGTATCGATCATGTTGATGCCGAGCTCGAGCGCCTTGCCAATGGTCTCAATGTTGGTCTCTTCAGCTGCTTCGCGGTCAAAGTCACCGTAGAAGGCGGTCATGCCCATGGCGCCAAGGCCGATGGCCGAGACGCTGAGACCTTGGTTGCCAAGCTTGCGCTGCTGCATATTTGTGTTGGATCGAGAAACTGAAAATGATCGGTCTGGTGCTTGGGAACGAAGCCGAACCAGAAGACGTCCCCACGAAAGGTGCACTGTTGCTTTGAGTAGTACAGCTAGGATCAAGTATGCTATACAAAAGACCAGTGACAAAGAGACACTTGCAGGAGGCGATGCCACGTCAATAGTCGCGTCGAGGCCGCAGCATCGTAATCATCTGAAGCTGATGTGAACGAGTTTTGCTGGCAGCCACGTCAAGATCAAGCAACACCACGTCAAAAGCTCACCGAGCGGCGCGCCAAGCGAAGGGACCCACGGACTAAGCTATGCGTTAGTCTTGTTAGCATTCAGGAGACTGTGGTGTCAACTCGTAGTAGCTTAGATTATGTAGATCGCCATGGGGCAATGCACGCGGCGGCCTGGCGTCAGCGAGCCTTCTCGCATTTGATTGGTGCATTTTCTGCAAACGCCAAAGGCAACCTGATATCCTGCCAGCTGTCGACATGACACGTAATAAGCTTGGGTATTCTATCACATACAAATACGTAGGTATACTACTCATGCACTGATTTGACGTTTGTATCACATACAAATACCAAGCTTTACTACTCGGCCGCTTCAACTTGCAAGATTCTCGAAGCAGGACGATTTCAGTGTGCGGCCACGGCCGGTCCGTCGCACCTTCCTCTCATTTCTCAATTCGCCGTCGACGACGACCACCAAACTCCTCAAGATGCAGCAACGCAAGCTCGGTACCCAAGGCCTCAGCGTCTCCAAGATCGGCCTTGGAACGATGGGCATGACGGCCTTCTACGGCGACTTTGACCGCGAAGCCGCCGAAGAGCCCAGCATCGAGACGATCGGCAAGGCGCTTGAGCTCGGCATCAACTTTTTGGACACGGCGTGGATCTACCAGTCCTTCGGCGTCGACGGCAAGCCCAACCGCACGAACGAAGCACTCGTCGGCAAGGCCATCAAGCGCTTTGGCCGCGACAAGTTTGTCATTGCGACCAAGTTTGGCCTCGGTGTTGCCAACGGCCAAAGCTTCATCAGCGGCAAGCCGGCCTTTATCCGTGAGCAGCTCGCCGAATCCTTGGAGCGCCTCGGCATCGACTCGGTGGACCTCTACTACATGCACCGCATGGACCCGTCGACGCCGATCGAAGAGACGATGGCGACCCTCAAGGAGCTCGTCGAAGAAGGCAAGATCAAGTACGTTGGCCTCTCCGAGTGTACGTCGAGCGAGCTGCGTCGCGCCCACGCCGTGCACCCAGTCTCGGCCATCCAGATGGAGTGGTCGTTGAACTCGCGCGACATTGAAGACTCGGTCGCCAAGACGGCGCGGGAGCTCGGCGTTGGCATCGTGGCCTACTCGCCGCTCGGCCGCGGTCTCTTGACGGGCGCGATCGCGTCGATCGAGTCGCTCGACGCCAAGGACTGGCGCAAGGGCAACCCGCGCTTCGCCGCAGAGAACCTCTCCAAGAACATTGCCATAGACTTTTTTGCGATTGCCAAGGCCAAGGGCGTCACGCCCGCGCAGCTGGCCCTCGCCTGGGTCCTCCACCGGTACATCTCGTCAAATGCTAGGACCATTTACTTACACTGTCTTGTTTTAGCGGCGATGATGTGGTGCCGATTCCGGGCACGAAGAGCCAGGCGCGCTTGATTGAAAACGCTGGAGCGGCGACGGTGCAGTTGACGCCCGACGAGATCGTTGCGATCGAACAGTCGATTCCGGAGCAAGTCGGCGGACGCTACGCCGACGCTGAGATGAGCAGCACGTTCCAGGGCCGAGCATAAGCATGTCATATAATTTTGCGCAGCCACGTATGAGGTGGCGTTATTGGTATCCACATTCGCAATACATCAGTATAGGACCTTATTGTTGCTTGTCTGCCCTACTAATGCAGTATTGGTGGGGACACAGGAGAGTTGAAGTGCCGCGCCCACTGTTGCCCCAGCAATGTATCGACGTCATTGCTGCGATAGCACGCTGCAATCAAGTATTCCGCTCTACCAGCTCTACCGGCGCAGTTTTGCTTTGGCATTCACCAAATCTACAAACCAAGATCTCAGATCCTTCTGCGTAGATATTGCAGGTGATCGCGACGCGCCAACGAACCACCACACAGTTGGTATCTTACTGGTGGGTCAATTCGACGCAATCT
>NW_008246083.1:805404-806927 GCF_000281045.1 Saprolegnia diclina VS20 | reverse complement strand
AAATTGTTTTTTATTCGACGGGCAATTCTTCAGGCTTTCAGATTATGTCGCGCTTGTGTCTGGATTCGCCCTGTGGCAAGAGCTAAGTAGTTTAAACAGGTTTGACCATGTACAATATTGTCATGGAGTATCCTACATTTAATATTCTACTTTGCCTCGTAAATACCTACCCAACGATGTAAGACTTGTGCGTAAACTCGCTCCGTGACCTGAGATAGCCACTCCTAACGAGTTTGCCCTTGCAATAGCATTGGCATATAGCTCGAGACGTATCTTGTATCCATCCGCCTTGAAAATAACTAGTCAAGCAAGACGTGCTGCTATTTACAGCGAGTTTGATCTTCATCAGCCAAACCATCAATTAGCTACTGTTACCCTGGACTAGAAACACACAACAAGCGCGCCCGATTTCACATTTTACACTATATCTTACAAATCACAGAATGGTATATAGTGTTAGAAGTCTAGAAACACACAACAAGCGCGCCCGATTTCACTTTTCACACTATATATTACAAATCACAAAATGGTACATAGAATAAAGATAAACCACCAGTAAACCGACCTATAAAAAACTGACCGATTTCAATTTTGACGAATCGACCTGCAGAAGTTAGATGAGCTGGCCCTTCATTGGGTATGGTTTATGCATGTTTAACTTAACAAAGCGACAACGAATTGCGTATTTTTTGCAACTAAATGCATTGGGGTGATACAATGCTCACTCAATTTGTACTGAGTCAATAATATGCGAGTCCCAACGGACGCTTCTTGGCAAACAAGCGAAGAGCTGCACGCTGCTGCCGCTCAAGAAAATAGACCAAGTAATATATTTCTCGTCGCTACCTAATGTTTTGCATATTAATTGCCACAATATTGTACGCTTGAATAAAACACGGGTGAGTCGAAGATGATTTAACCACGTTTTTAATTACATATATATATATTCACATGCAAATAAAAAGCACACGCTCGGTCCGTTTTCAGAATACTTTTGCGTACTAGTAATTCGTTACTTTACAATATTATTGAAACAGCGCTACTCTATTAGAGGGCTTTAAAGTCAAACGATTTTTACACGTACATTACAAAGACTTTGCATACGTAGCACCACGGTCGTTTGGAGTGATTATTTCTATCGCCATTGTGCTGGTGCATCCATGCAAACCAGAACATTCATCAAAAACATATGGTCAAACTGCAATGTTGATGCTGCTACCATCCTTTCGAATCATATGCGACAAGCTGGCAAGCAGAATGTCGCCAGTGTTCACCTGTTACTCACGTAGGACACCAAAAGCGCACTAATTGACAATTTTCTCCACAACTACTAATAATTCTAAGGTCAAATTGAAAACCGGATTTTCTTTTTTCGATGCGCACACGGCAAACTAAGCGGCGTAGCTAAATTCGACGCCGTTTAGAAAGGGCAGCGGTTATAAAAACCCTCTTCAAACCACTCTTTTTCATTCACAAAACACTACTTTTTCAAATCACAAACTTCATTTTCAAACACATTCTTC
>NW_008246083.1:801897-805117 GCF_000281045.1 Saprolegnia diclina VS20 | reverse complement strand
CGAGAGAAAGCGTCCCTGAAAATATCACAGCGATTGGAGAAGGTTGCAAAAATCTCGATTTCGGATCGACAAACCTCACGCCCGCCGTAGCGGTGCATGGCCAAAATGTAACAAATATTGGAAAATGCTGGGATTATTTTCAACGGCCCACTACAAGTCGCTAGTGATGGAGAGAGGTTGAACGTGCTGATTTGCGGCATCCCTGGTCACTGGATGATTTTTCAATGAATTGATTTGAATAAAATGGCATTTTCGATACCACGCTCTATGCGCGGAGCCACAACGCTGTGACCATTTCAGTGGCCAAGGACAAGTCTGTCTAGAATTATGAAGGCTCAAAGCGCCATGTATTGGCTCGCGTTGAATATTTAGTGATCAAGCGCGTCCGGGCCAAGGTGCACGAGCACCTCACAGAGACTCTTGGCCGAACCTGACCGCTCGATCGTCGACCGCCAACGACTTTATGGCCTGCTGCCCGTGGCATGAGGTGCGGGAAGTGGCTCTGGCCCTTGGCGAGCATACCGCGGGCTTTGGACGAAACCGTGCGGCACTCAGGAATGGAGTCGAGCAGCAGCGTCTGCCGGCAGATGGTGCCGAGGTGCAGCGTGAGGTCCTTGGCGTCGTTGACCATCGAGCACATGTTGTAGAAAATAAGTGCAGCCTTCTTCGTCTCCGAGATGCGATCTGCCAAGCCGCGCAGAAGCATGGTCATCACAAGCGAAAGCAATGGCGCGTCGATCAAGTGCACAAACTTCATCGACTGCAGCGCTTGCATCGCCTCCGTCGTCGTGTGGTTCGGGCTTGCATGTTGGCGATACGAACCGAGAGAAAAAAGCTCATGACGTGGTCGCGCGAGAGGATCTCTGTCTTGGCGCAGTGCTCGATGCACGCGCCGAGGTGCGCCAGCATGCCTCTGTCAGCCTCCATCTCATTGTGGCGGTGCATGACCGGTGCGCCAAACGCATCGCACTTGGCCATGAGCGTCGACGCAATCGTGTCGCGAAACGGCTGCATGCCGCTGGCCAGCGCCGCAGCGGGCGCATCCGAAAGCGGCGAGATGCGACTTGATCTCGGCGCCATTTTCAAAGCGAGCGACAAAAATCGTCGAGAGCATCGGCCAATGTCGCCTTCCGGTCCTTGCCTTCGTCGTCACATGGCGCTTTGTGTATTGCCTTTCGGCCCGCTTGGCGAGCCTGTACGAGCGTCGAGAGCAAGTCGAGGTCACTGACGATCGAACGACAAGGGCGGCCCGGCACAGAGCTGCTGCAAGACAACGTCGGCGAGAGGTTGGCCGACGCCGCGATTGCTTCCTTGTACTCGATTCACGCAGGCGTGACCGCGAGCATGCTTTTATGCAACAAGCGCTGCCGAAGCGCCTCGTGCTCTGGCTTGTCGTTCTCGACCTTCTTGGTTGTCGCGCTCGGGTCGGTGGTTCACTCCCGCGCGATATTTTTACAAGCCAGCGCCTCCAAGCGGCCTTCTGCGTCTTGGTATACAGCGCGTCGTCCGCGCGCAGTCAATGTCGGCGTCGCCGCTTTAAACGTTGGTAATTGTTGGTGTCTCGAGCGTCGTGCCCACGTGCGACTGAATGAGGTTGCTCAAGAGGAGCGCTTCGCCCATGCCGTCGCCACCAAACGCGAGAAGCGTCGCAATAGCACACTGCGCGCCCAAGGTGCGATGCGGCGTGAAGCTTGGCCTGTACGCATCCGTGAGACCCGGCGCCGCGTGAAATGGTCGTCGACGTGGTCGCGCACAATCTCATCATCTTTGGGCTTCGATGCGGCGACGCGAGGTCGACACGAACCGATCCTTGAGGCGCGTCAACTGGCTCACAATGGCATACTTGCGCGCGCCGTGCACGACAAGCGGGTGGTGCGAGCACGAGAAGGCGCGGAAAAAGCGCAAAAATCCCGAGCTCGTGTGTCTCGGGCAAACACGGAACCTAGTCAATCTGTGAGACCCAAGTAGCGCTAAAGACGTGTGGTACCTTGCGCCAAACGCGATCGAGCACAGCACCGACGCCTTGGAGAACAATGTAAGTGCCAAGCACGACGAGGACCCACGGCCACTGTAGGTGGCTGCTGAGGGATGTAAGCTCTGCTCAATTGAAATCGAGTAGAGAGCGTATAAGACGCGCCGCTGAGCAAGAGGTTCGCGGCGGCGAGAGGTCGCCGCGCGCCAGCGGTCTCTGTGCTGGCTGCCGTGCGCAAGCAGCAGGGCGTCACGCGTGAGGCGTTCGAGATGAGTGCCGCTTGCCTCTGCAATGAGAGATGATGAGCGCGCTCCGAACGCGACGTCGCGCGCCCAGCGCCCAATGCTGCGCCGGCGTTTCTCGTCTCGTCGCGGCGCCCATTTTGAAATGAATTGCTATTGATGTCCGGTACCATTATCCGGATGCCTTGAAACGACGCCACGAGCGCGACACGGTCGAGGCCATCACTCCTCGCACAAACGCTCGAGGTTGTCGCTGTCAGGGTTTGTTTCGGCGCGTCGACTATATACCTCACAGCACGTAGACGCCCAACATCAAAGCAAGGGCATTTCTACCGCTACGGCGCCGATGGCTGCGACCAGCGCTGCATCGACGCCAGCAACCACGGCCCAATACGAATGCGACAGCTCCGCGAACCTCTAGTGTGCATGTGCGCACCTACGCCTAGGTACTAATGCAGGCGCTCGATGGCTACGGCGCTGCTCAACATGTTTCGGATACCACCAATCGAACTTGGCGATCATCGATCCTCGACGCCGCAGACCCAAGCTCGCTTGCTACATGAAGACGCTGCGATCTTTGTGTACGTGGTAAGCCAACGTCCTGTATCGTATGGATTCGCGGCGAAAGAAGGACCTCGGCCACACGAGTTTCACCGTCCACAGTCGACAGGACGCCCGCTTGCGACGACCCTGCTGTGCGACGACCCTGCCGTGCGGCCGAGGCCCTGCAGCGCAAATTGCGGAATGAGCAGCGCTCAAGGCTTCTACAATTTTCTTGTAAAAGCACTGCGTTTCGCCTTTGTCGTGCTCGCTTTTACACTTGTTTTTACACGACTGAACGTTTGCGCCGAAATGGGACATTCTCCGAGTGCCACGTCATAGAAATCGATTGTTTTTCGCGATCTCCTCCGACATACGAGGACCCATGAATCCCATCACACGCGTTGTGACAATACTGTAGATCACCGCGAGTGCGGAAGCCCGAGAATTGTGAGCTACAAGCCTC
>NW_008246083.1:797921-801232 GCF_000281045.1 Saprolegnia diclina VS20 | reverse complement strand
TCATACGTGGTAGAGTGATTAAGCTTGCTTTGAATAGCACAGAGCACCAAGTTGCACCGTCGTGCGCGGCCTACAGCGCTCGAAACTCGTGTCCAAAGCTATGCCGAATTACACTATTTGCGGCATCATGAGGAACTGTTGGACATTTTGGACATTTTATCAATGCACCAAGTTTGGGCGATTTCATTTCAAGCGTGATGTTTGATGTCGGCAAGTGGCGTCAGCGTTCTAGTGTAGTCAAGGGACAATAAAAAATTTGACCCTTGGCGTAGTGCATCCAAGATGGCATACGGTCTTAGTCGGAATCCTGGGTCGCGTCTCGCTACCGCTATACTAGAACTAGTACGCCTCAGACGTCGACGCGATCTCGCTTTCCGTACTCTCAAAATGTCTACCACCTGCAATGCAGTCGAGCGCGGGGCGCTGGGTCACAAAGGCTAAGATAAAAAATAATACAGTGCATCTAACTTAAACTGATAAGCGGGAGAGCGCGGGCCAGGTGATGCGCTGAGGGATGCAGCGCCGTTGCCGCTTGGATGTCGCTGCGCCGGATGACGAGCGTTCTCCACGTCTTGATGTCAAAGACGTAGAAGTCGCCTTGAAACGAGCAGACGAGAAGACCGTTCGACGATAGTAGACTCCGTCGCAGACCCAGCCTTTTCGTTCATAGAGGTACTTGACGACATCAAGAAAGAGTTGTGCTCGGTAGGTGGTGGCAGCACACGCCACGTACGATCCAGAACATACATGAGGAAGGATCCACCGACCGCGATACTCACAAGGAGTCTCAGTCGGTCGACTGACCCAATGGCGACGACGCCGCTGTGGCACACCATCTCAAAGTCCATTTGCACATTCTCGCACGACCGCTGGATCGTTGCGCTGTGGGAAACGGGGCTCGTAAAGCTCAAGACAACCGCGATGAACCACGCCATCAACGCCGACTTGGTCGTGTAGCTGGCACTGTATTGGCGCGTCCAGGCCATGCATATGTCGTCAAAGATGTAGACGAGCCAGCCGAGTTCGCTCGCTGCGAGGCTCTTGGTGATGTACGCAGTCAGTGACGTGACATCCTCTCGCGATGCAATCAGTTGCGTCATGATCCCATTCGTGTGAAGCTGAAGAGTGGCAGTGCTGAGAATACAGAGCGCCGTGACGCTTCGAACCAAGAGGAGTGGGCGTCCTATCCAGGTCATGCCACCGACGCGGTTGACTTCAAAGAGGTTAAGCCCTTCGCTCGTGCAGCCATTCGCTAACGTGTAGAGACCCGCGACCAAGGCGATCGCGGCCAAAACGAACGAGACGTACTGGCAGAGCCCTCAGAGGTACGTCGCGACGTTGAGAGGCATCTCCATACTGCTGGCGGCAAAGCGAGACATTGGCGAGATTCCTGAAATCACGGCCACCGAGTTCGCATCCCCATGCGCCACGATAGCTTCCCGCGTGCCAACGGCCCAGTCATACGCGAGTGCATAGCTCGTGTACATCATCGTCGCATCTGACGGGTCGAAAAGCACTTGGTGGAAGAGCATGATGTGGTTGGTGGGTAGGTGCCGGACGTACTGCATGATGCCCACCGAGGTCGCCATCACATCGGCCCCGACAAATATCGCTTGCGATCGATACGCTTGCAGGGAACTCTTGGTAAAGTGAGTTGAGACAAAGCTCGACACGCTGGTCAGAAAGGCCAAGCACTGTGTTGGCACAATGACCTCGGCCGCACAGGCGAGAGGAATCAAGTGTGTCGGGTCGAGTGCGATACCCGAGGCAATGACACTAAAGATGGCTTGCATCGGGTTCACAAAGATCCAGTCGTTGAAGCTCGTGTAGCACATGGTATCGACGCCCGTAAACTGTGACAAACCGAGTGAAACGTTAAAGTTGGACGGTATTTCGCCGCAAAAAAGACTGCCGCCGGCGCAGAGGTACGTGTTTCGGTCCAGATAACGCGGCACGGGACTCATCGAGTACATGAGCACGAGGTTGGCGTAGTCGTTTTGCATCGATGTTGAGTTGATGCTGGATAGAGCCAAAAGAGTTGTGAGCTCACGCATGGCGTCGTGCTGAAGCCGGACGAGCGACGCCGGGAATGCCACGTGGTAGAGGTCAACAGCACCAAACGGCCCCAAACTATCGCGAAAAGCACTTAGAGCGCCGTCCAGGGGCGCTAGCAAGGTAGTATTTCGGGTCAACATTGTTTCGAGTGACACATTGGCAAATGCAAACTGGGGACTCTGTCGCAAGAGCGACTTGCCGGCAATGCCAGAACCATTTGTTGCAATCGCCCAGAGATCGCTCGCAAACGTCCAGTACGTCTTCCACGACGTCGACATGGACGACTGATACGAGCCGTTCGTGGACTGAAGCGTCATATCGTACATCATTCCCAACGCATTCTCAATTGAGAAAACGTCGCGGAGGCCGAGCGCCTTGTAGTTTTGCCACTGGGTCGTATAGGTCAAGAGACCCATTGATTGCCAGAAAACGACTTCGTCGGCCACCGAGAGACGGTTGCCATTCGTGAGTGAGGTGAGCCAATCAGCACCGCGAACCTTGAGCGAGGGTACGTCTTTGGCAATCCCAACCTCAAACGACGTGCCCCAGCACGACTCAAAAGTGGGCCAGTCGACATTCCTGAGAATCGACTCCAAGTAGACGGCGCTGTTGCTACGATAGTTGGTCATGCACCGATCTTGACGGGCGATGGTGTTGGCCATCTCAATCTGTCGGTCAAAGTCGAGCCAGCAGTAGCTTGTTGCGATCCACGGCGCTTGGCACGCGTCCATGGAGCGAAGCCCTTGGACCATCATGCCAAGGTCGCTGCCCGCCTCGTACTGTACAAGTCGCGCGTAGACGCGGGCGTATGAGATCAAAGTGTCAGGCGTCGAGTAATCGAGCAAGTCGGCAAACGCAGGGACGTCCAAGGGCATGCTTGGCTGCGTCGCGTTGACCATGAGGAGTCGGTTGAACCAATTGGCGAGGAAGCTCTGGGTGCCAGAGGTATTGTACGTTGACCAATAGAGATCATTCGCTAAATTCACACCAGAGAGCTCTAGGTACGAGAGGCTGCCGACAACACTTGCAGCCAGGTAGAGTAGACCGCTCCAGACCTTGAGCTTGGCAAAGCGCGAGCTCGCGACGACAACAGCGCCCGCCATCGTTAGCATAGTCTCTTCTGGGCTGATAAGTGGCTTGATATGGACCGGGCCAGCGTCATCGTAGTAGAAAAGCCACAGTTTTGTATCAAAGATGCAGCAGAGCGACTGGAAGCGGAATCGAAGTAAGCCGGTCATGGCCGCAATTGACGCATC